>NW_017300124.1:79584-117145 GCF_001594075.2 Trachymyrmex cornetzi | reverse complement strand
AACGATCCCATTTGCAAATCAAGAATATATTCTTAATTTAAGAGGAAATATTCTTATATCTGTTAAGAGGAAATATTAAGTACATCTTTCAAGAATACAATTTTTTCGGTGGCAGAATTGCCGGAAGAATTATTGAATTCCTCACAGAAGACATCTTGAAGTTGTACTCACGGGGTAGTAACTCGATTTTGTTCACGGAAATTCGCAAAGCTTAACCACGTGAAGCCTGCTTCCGTCTTTTTTCGATTTTCTGTCTCTCCACTTCCATGCCTGTTTTCTTCATTTTTAGCGTAATAACCGACGGCCGGATCTTTCTCGTTATAACTTTTGAGTGATTAGTCGCCGTCCGGCGATTGGCCATCTTATAAAGTTTGTTTGCGATTTTTCGCAGGCTGTTTCCCGCGAAACCACGGCCTTTCCGCCGGACGTTAACGAGTAACTTAGCCATCTAACTGTCGGAACTTCGTTAAGAGTTCCAATAAATCGTCGAGAACTCTCGCTTTGCGGTAATGGTCCTGTTGGGTAATGAATCGGAAGACGTATCGAAAGATGAAAGATTACACGGACCTTTACTCTTTCTGTATGTTCAAAATGAACTTTAAAGTACATTAAATTGTTGTTCCTTTGATATTTGAAGGAATCAATGAGTGATGAACGTATTATTTTGATAGATTAAATAAAGTTAGCTTCATTCAAGGAATCTATATTATTAATACGTATATTACATAAGTTTAACTATTAACTTATAGCTCTAAACTTAGTAATTTAAAAGATTAAAATCTCATTCAACACCGGTTAATGTAACATGCTCGATAAAATCAAGAAGTTTGACAAATCACATGTCAAATGTATATCGCTTGACGCGGTATTTGCATCGTACATTTATTAGTATTATGGCTATATCGTATCTCGTTTATCTCGCGTTGACATTTGACAGGGTCCTGACATTAGATCAAATTCCGGGATCGGACAGACGCGACGAGAGTCAAATGGCAGAGTGTCATTCATCTGTATCCATAGAATGTTATATTTTCACACTAAACGAATGACAACGTAATTAAAACCAGACAATGCAATTTAGTGCTGAGCATACAATGTACGTTTTGAGCTGAATTATTAAAAACGGAAGATACGAGCGAGTAATCGATTGAAAGTAACTGAAGAATGACTTGACGGCGGAAAGAACGTTACGTGCGCGCAGAGTAAATGGAAGTGGTTGGCCGGTTTCGAGAATTGCATCCCCATGAGACGCCATCCGACAAGACTTCTGGTTTCGTTGTCGCGCATACGCCGGAATCGCAGCGGGACCAAAAAGTATCGCGGCTACCGGCATGGTATCGTCGCGCACGTTCCGACGTCGTGTCGTCTTGAAACGTCGTATGCAATTTTACGGACGAGTACGACATGAGATAAGAGCGCGAGAATCGTTGCGGAACACGAGTGGAACATATCAAGATTTACATTTTCTTTTTTAGTGTTGCGTTATTGTCGATAATGTCTTGTCATAAACTTGTTAAGGTTTTAACTTTTTTATGAATAGCGTGTGACTGTAAAAAAGTAAAAAATATATGTTTTTTAATATATTTTTTCTATTTTTTTTTCGCAGTCATATTTTTAATGGAAAAAAAATGCATAAATAAGAATATTACAATATGCGAGGTGTTTGTGAACTGGTGATGCAACCGGAAAGAAAGTAATCTCTATACGTGAAAAAATATGAAAATATTGAATAAAATTTTTTTATATGTGGCTTTACTTGCGAGGAAATTAATTTTAAACAATTATAATTATCGATTTTGAATATTCACTCTATGTATTTTATACACATATCGATTTAATAGATCTCTTTATAAGTTGTTGAAATTGACCATTCTATTGAATACACAATTCTACTCTTCGAAGTAAATTTCTATGAACGCTTTCGAACGTATTGTGTTTTAATTTTTCAATTAAATCCAAGCCTGGCAAATATTTAAAATCGATTTCCTTCAAAACAAAGTCTCATATAAAAATTTTATTACGTTCTTGGCTTATTTTTTCATGTAAAATCACCCCATTGTATCACCAGTTCACGAATACCCTCGTATATTTTAACTTTAAAAATTATAACTATAAATTTTGCTTCAAAATTAGATTCATTTGTATAAACTTAGATACGAACAAGAATATTTTTGTATTAACAATTTAATTTTGATAGATGAAGTATCTTTTCTTAGAATAGTTGCTCATCAGGAGCTAAAATATAAAAAATAACTTAAATAAATTAATAAAAGATAAATTAAAAGTAAATCGAATGTTTAAAACATTTGTTGTTGCATGTTTGATGCCGATTTAAAACATTTTAATTAAATCAAGTTGATTCGTCCCTAATTTTGTCTCTAATTAAATGTTGTTTTCGTTATTCGAACGTAGCGTTTGATGTAAATTGAGACTTATTTAGTGCCATTTCAGGAAAGTCTAACCCTCAAGTCTTATCAAAGTCATCAATTGATTTGTTTGATGTTCATCTCAGACGTCTCTTCGATATCCAAATTTTGCTTCAATTGAAAATATTTCGTCGATGGGGAAGTTGTCAATCGATCCTGGCCCCGAGTGGCATCGAGGGTGAATGAAAGGAGACAGCAGAAAGCACAAGTCTTCTCGTGAAGGTCAGCCCGGCTAATAGACTGCCGGTGCTCCGAAGCGTGATTATATGCCGAAGTGACATTGAATTGGCAGAAGAGATTCCGAGACGGGAGATGACGGTCAGCGGCCGGTCCGGTAAGCAGGAGACATCAAAAGCATCGAGTCCCCATTCAAATCTTAGATGGTTGCCGGCTACTACGAATAGAGCCGCCTCTAGAGACGCGTTCTGTGATCAAAGATGTCACGAGACCCGGCGTGTAAGGTTGGTGGGCACAGACTTGAAAAGATGGCGAGCAGGAGATAGAGTCTGGTAGATAGAATGGTTGTAGTTGTGACACACTAACATGAAGGAAGAGGTATAGGACGGAGCGTGTACAGTGGTGGTGGGACCTCCTTGAAAAGAGGAAGCGTCGGATAATCATTTCGCTACTGCAGAAGTGGAAAAGCAGCGCGGGAAACGGAATCAGACTGGAAAAAAAAAGTTTCCACGCTACGGAAGCCTTTTCCGATTAGTTTCGTCTCCAAAGGACTCGGAAAAAAGTCGCTTCCGCGAAAATGCATAAAGGCATCCGCGCCGCCGGCAACAAAAGGCGAATCGTAAATTCCGTCCACGCTGGCGCCGAAATTGCGTTTCTTAATATTATTCCCGGTCCGGCGTACAATGCCGAAGAAACGAACCAAGCCTCGAACGTTGACGTTTTAACGCGCACAGTGACAAAAGTCTAATTTCCCTCTTGCGTATTTTACAAGATTGGTCGTCGAGTCACGATAGTCACGAAAAATTTCCGAAAAAAGCTTGAACATAAAAGCGAATGATGTGTTAAATGGACCTGGGATTTCCCTGTTGGATCGTAAATTCCGAGATTATCTCTGATTTTTCTACCTTTCTATTCTTATCTATAGCACTACTTGCTCATTTTAATATATTATATATGTAAGCATAAAATTAAAAAATTTAATATTACATCGTAATTATCATATCATGGAATATCCTAAAATTCCTCCTAAACTTATACGTACATATATACATATTGTACATACATTTTTCTTTTAATAATGTATAAAAGTGTTTCATACAATTTAGCTCAGATAGACAACATTTTTTTTAACATCTCACATACCAAGTGTACAAGTATGAAGTGCGGATTTGAGACAACAGATGGTGCACCAATGCAGTGTGTAGTATAAAGATTTGACGTATATGCCATTTTGTTGTGCCATCAACAAGTGTGAAACGCGCATAAGTGATAAATTGAAAAAGTGTTTGCATAGTACTGTTTTGCTATGTTCAATATGTCGAAATTCGTGCCAAATAAAGAGTATTCGCGGACAGCATTAATTTTTTGTTTTCATTTGAAGAAAACTGCTACTGAATCATACCGATTATTTCGAGAAGCTTATGGTGAACATGCTCCATCGCAAGATACGTGTGAACGATGGTTTCGGCGTTTCAAAAGTGGATTTCGATGTTGTAGACAAGGAACACGCCAAAAAGGTTCGAAGATGTAGAATTGCAAACATTGTTGAACGAAGACGATTCACAAACACAAAAACAACTCGCAGAGCAATTCAGCATTAGTCAACAGGCTGTTTCTAATCGCCTACAAGAGATGGGAAAAATTCAGAAGGTCGGCAGATGGATACCACATGAGTTGAACGAGAGGCATCATGGAGAGGAGCAAAAACACATGTGAAATTTTGCTCGAACGATACAAAAAAAAGTCGGTTTTGCATCGTATCATTACTGGGGATGAAAAATGGATATATTTTGAGAATCCCAAGCGTAAAAAATCATGGGTAGACCCATGCTCTGTGTTTGGTGGGACCAGAAGTGTGTGATCTATTATGAGCTGTTAAAGCCTGCTGAAACGGTTAATACCAAATGCTATCAACGACAATTGATCGATTTGAACCGTTCGCTACTCGAAAAACGACCAGAATATCGAAAAAGGCAATACAAAATTATTTTTCTCTATGACGATGCTCCATCACATACGGCAAAACCGGTTCGCGACACGTTGGAAGCACTCAGCTGGGAAGTGCTAGCCCATGCGGCTTACTCACCAGACTTGGCTCCTTCCGATTACCACTTGTTTGCATCGATGGGTCACGCACTTACTGAGCAGCGCTTTGGTTCGTACGAAGATGTGAAAAAATGACTCGATGAATGGTTCGCGGCAAAAAGGGGAAGATTTTTACTGGCGTGGTATCCATAAATTACCCGAAAGATGGGAAAAATGTGTAACTAACAATGGAGCATACTTTGAATAAATCACTTTTTATCATTCTTCCGAATTTAACGTTTTTTTTTTTTGAAAAAAAATCCGCATTTCATACTTGTACACCTGGTATATTTCTAGTATTTTTTGTTTTTCGAATATTAATTATAAAAAAATCTTTAAATTTCATTTGGACATTCAGTATTAAAGATAGATATATAAGTCTGTCACAAATGTATATTTTTTGTTTCAATTTAGAATTATCATTTATAAAATTCCTTCAAACAGTTCGTTTTATCGATCGGCAGTTCCATCTTTAGCTCGTTAATTCCCCTCGCGGAGACCTTTACAGATCTAAAAATTGAAATCTTTCCGATAGTTAGTGCGTAAGTTGGGGAATGAGATAAAATACGAAAGTGGAGACAACACCCGGAGAACGTTATCGTCAGTAGAATACAGAACAGGGAGTGGATATCGCGGTGGGGCATGCGACGTATGTTGGATTTCCCTATCGGGTCGTACGTTTGGAGTCATCCCTTGCTTTCCGATGCTCACACTAGTCGCTCTCCCTGCATTTCCTTCGCCAATGCTTTCGCCCCCGCCCTTCTCTAGTCCCCCGACGGGAGCTGCATCCATTAAACGTACAAGCAGTATGATGCAATGGTGTGCGTGGAATTTGTATGAATGGGGAGAACTTGAGGATTTGCATTGACGAATAGCCACCAGCACGGCAGTAGATACCGTATAAATGACTATTGCGCACGAGGATCATCCATTTTTTTTTCAATTACCATAGAATCGCACCACTAAGAGAAAAAGTGTTTGACATTCGTATGTCTGCATGATAAAATTATTATAATTAGGAACTCTATTCTTATATTATAATTATTGTTAGTTATAATGTTAGCAATAATAATAATTAGGGGAAAGTGTGAAAACTTTTGTTAATACCTAAAGGAAAAATTAAATAAAGCCGACGATTATTTGTCAATTAATAGAAGTTTTTATTCAAAAGATACTCTTCATTTTAAAAGATTGTCTTTATTCTAAAAATAATTATTTGGCTCTAAACTACAATAATTGACATTCATATTATATGTATATTATCAATATATAAACTATAATTTTTTAAATAAGAAACAGAACTCTTGTCGTACGAAATTACCCGCCATCACACAGGCTGGTTTTACATAATATAAGAATCATTAATGATAATTAATGACAGCATATCGATTTTATATTCTGACGTTACAGTTCAATGCGTTTAACCATGTGGTGCATTCAAGCAACAAGCAAGGAATAAGAAGCGACTGATCGGGACACGGTCACGTAGATAAGGAAAAAAAAATGTCGTCAGTGGCGCGCCGTGCATAATTCAAGCGGATGCGGGGTCGTTAAGGAAAAGTTTCGCCATTACAAGCACGAAATATAAAGCGTGCACTGGTGAGAGGAAACCGGCGGGGTGGCACGCCGAAGGAACAGGGAGAAAGGGGGCTACACGGAAGCTGTCTTCTTTAAATTGTATCGCAAATTGCCCGCCGCCCGCTGTGCTCGAGACACGACGCGAACGAGGCAACCGTTGCCGGCAGTAATGGCCTGTTACGCAACGTCGAGCCCACCGACGACGACTGCAGATTCTCACTCGATTCCATTTGACATATGTATTCCCGTCTTATGAAACGAGAGCGGACATGCATGCGTAAGCCGCAGCTTTTTTATGTATTTATAACTATATGTATATAAAAAGTACCTATTCCTCAGGAATTCTTTAGTAAAAGTCATGATAACTCTGATTCTTTTTTTTATTTTACATAGAATACATATATAAGCATATTTCGTTTTATATATACACACTCTTTGAAAAAAAAGAGTCTAGACCTATGCATACTTTTTTTTTGTTGAAGAGTATACATATATACAGACATATATATTATATATATACACGAAGAGAATTTTTTCTTGGAATTTATACCCTGAAAATATGATAATCGTGGGACAACATTGTACTTTGAAGAGTTTTAATGTAAATCTCTCTCTCATTCATTAATAAAACTACAATATAGTATAAAATAAATTTGATTAATTTTACTGAAGTGCATGGTAAAAATCTTTAAAATATTGTATTGTACCACAACTACCGTATTTTCAAAGTAAATTAAAAAAAAATTTTCTCCGTGTATATACATATATATATATACTGTACATATAACTAAAATAACTTTTAAATATAAAAATAAACAAGAAATATATTCAACTAAATGTTTTATGTAAAGAAAAATGTTTTGTAACATATAAACAAAATTAAAAACGTAATACAAAGATTCATGCATCTTCGATTGAATGAATATATCATTTATTGGTGAATTATTTTTCAAATTTTCCACCAAAATCCGTATAAGATTTTGCAAGTGCAAGAGTATAAAGATTCAATATAAAAAATAATAAATACAAAATCTTTAAATTTTCTAAAATAATATAAAAAAATCTAGATATGTTTTTATAAACTACACGTTTTCTCATAAACTACATTTTTATACGTGAAATGGGATAAATACTGATTATTATATCTTTTACATACGCATTGGTGTAATATTAATTGACAAGCAAGGTATCGATACGCTTGATGCTGTTTTCAGTAATTATAATTCGTGAACGATCGATACGCTCAGTGGTGGCATTAATTATTATGGTTTAATTTTATAACGGGCGACATGGACTCGCAACGATATCATTGAACGTTGTCAGTTTTATCTGAAATTTTTTTATAACCGACGCATATAACACTACAATTTAGAATTTAAAAGCAATATCGCATTTTTATTTATTTTTTATTAAACTATTGCAATTTACGTTTTACGGATTAAGCTACTTTGATCATGAATGCATATACATATATACATACAGTAACGAAAATGATATAGAGTTAAAAGTATGTTAACTTTTATTTGCAAAATGGTGCAACTAGAATTATATGTAAATTTTTTATGTAAACTTACAGAATTACGCAATTATTCTTTATTTTTTAACTTTCATTTTTTTTATTAAAATAAGATACTTTTAAAACTTCAAAAATATCATCATCATATAATATACTTATCGGATAATTTTAAATCAATTTAAATTGTAAAATATTTCAAAATAAATAAATATGTACATCAAGATAATCATATTTACTAAACAATTAATAATGCCATTATAAAAAATAAAATAACATTTTGCAAATTACTTTTGGTTTTGTACCATATTTTTTCGGTATTTATTGAAGGAAAGAGGAATGCGATGGAAATTTTCATGTTTTGCGAGCTCTTGTTGTACATGATACGGTAACATTCTTGTCACGAAATAACGATGTCGGGAACGCGCCCAGTCATAATTTCGCTCATAATTTTGGACGTTTCGAAATTACGATGTCTCCACGTCGATCGGTTTTGCGTTCGCAACAGTCATAAGGACGCTCGCGATAGAGTTGTAAAGCCACGACGAGGGCCACCGTGAAAGGGCCGCTTAATTTGAAAGCACCTCCGATAACGACGTCGTCCACCCCCGTACCGCGCTCTGGCATCGTAGACGTCGAAGCCCATCGCGAGATTGCCGAGCATAAACCCTAATCCAGAATTAGAATTTCGCTCTTCCCTCGAGACGATTTCCCTTCCTTCGCTTCTACGATCTACCTCAACTTTAATCCCCGTCGTAGCTTCTCTGGATGTCACTTAACAAGTAACCACAATGACTCGTAACGTGTTAAAAGTGAATGAGCTTGGAAACTGATGTAAATATGTTTGCGCAAGATTAGAAGTGATATGCTAAAAAGTGATTAATAGCATAAGCTATACGAACTTCTATTGATATAAAAAATAAGATAAAAAGAGTATTATGTAAAAAATATTAGTGAAAAATGTTACACAGAAAATTGCGATATTATCGCAGCATTAAGCTAAATGCAAAGAAGTTGAAGAAGCGATAAAAAGACAAATTAAATTTGCTACTTGTAATAGACAACGATAAAACAAAATACTGAGCTGCAACAGTAAAATTTAAACGAGGTATTAGCACGAAACTCGAGATGGAAATAAACGTTTGTTTTTATATATCCTTTATACCCGAGATTATCTTGCAAAGTATCATTACAATTCCAATGTATAACTTTACATCTTGCCATAAATTTAAATATAATTTTATTCGTACAATAATTTAATTTATTTATTAATGTTATAACTACTTTCTTCATAAATATAAAGAAAGCCCCCCGTTGTGCTCATAAAGGCGCGATATTCACATACGTGTGTTAAATGAAATGGCACATAGTTGCGTTATAAGAAAAAGCTGCCTTGTAACACTTATATTTTTCATCAAAATAGCGCACCTATCCGATGAGTCATATTCGACTAGTAAGAGTACGATTTAGGTCGAACCTAAGACAACACGACGCTATCTAATGGAGAACACGGTACTGCGGTTGTATGCTAACGTGACTCATTGTGTGTCCACTACTTCGATGCTTCGATCTCGATACCCTTCAGCAAACAGGGGAAGTTTCTTGCATGAGTAGTCAATAAAGGTTGATATTTGTGATAAAAATATTCATGTATGAGAGGAAACGCCGATTCATATTTACCGTAATTTAAGTGCAGCATCATGTACAAAGATATTTGTAACATACTTAATGCTCAATACTCATGAAGCATTAAAAAAATATACATATATACAGAAAAATATACATATATAGGGTAAACTCGAGTATGATGGCCATAGTTTTTTAAAATGCAAAAAACATATAATTATTCTTGTTACTTTTTAACAATATTTGGGATACTATTTTCACTGAAGCTTAAAGTAACAAATACTATCGAAATTAAAGAGAAAATACTTAACAGAACTTTAATTTTATCAAAATATTACAAAGTATGCATTGGCCATCTTATCTGATTTTTAGGGAAAAGATGGCCATGATATTAAGAAAGATAGCCATAGTATTTATAAATAAATAGTAATAGAAAATAAAAGTATTAATTATAGATTACTTTGCAATTTACGTACTTTTATTGTGTATGTAATGTTGATTATGGCAGCTTAACTGTAATTTATTAGACATTATAACAGTTTTTAGCAGACACGTGCAAAATTTTGCAGATAGTCGAAAGAAAAAATAGTAGATAATATTGATAATATTGTTATTTTGAACAGTGTACTCATATGAACTACTGTAAATATTGATTATCTTTAAGAATGACTATAAAAATGCACTACCTGAATGTTTACCCCACAGAAAAATAATTATGCAATTCTGTAAATATAGGGTTAAAAATATTTCAATATTTATTATTATATATTTAGCATTTTTTCAATATTTTAAATTTATGATAACTTAACGTTTTAATAAGAAAATCAAAATTTTGTTTACTTTGTAGGTAATTAATTTGTCAAAGTTTTAATAAATTTTTAATTTGCTGAAAGAAAATGCTCGCTCTCTCTCTCTCTCTCTCTCTCTCTCTCTCTCTCTCTCTCTCTCTCTCTTTCTTTTTACATATGTACATATTTAAATATGACGTAGACGAAATAAAATAAAAATTCATCTATTTTATTATATAAATACGTTTATTTTATTTTATATTATATTATATGTATACGATTTAATAATTTAAACAATGTTTTCTTCACATATACGATACAATCGATATACACCAAAGTTGCATGAAAACTCATTTTAAAAGGTGATTGATAATGGAGGTTTTCTATATGCTTTATTCATGTATGTGTGCACGTGCGCATTATTACCACTACATAAAAGAATGAAATTGAAACAAATAATTTTTGCGCCTACAAATAAGCCGGATAGGCGTTATTTAGTTTTAATTCCTATTCCCTTGTGTTCCATTTTACTCTTGCTCTTATTATCTCGGCAAGATCATTGGAGCTGCACACGCGATTGTTTCATGTATCTATATTTTAAACCCATATATCTACATAATTTATACCGAACATTCGTACATACGATCACAATTTCAACGGAGCAATACAGAGTTTATTTTTGATTCTGCAATTGGGAAGGGCATGAAGTTCATGGAGCTAGCTGGTGCAAAATTGCAGGTTTAGGTATTTCTAGTATTTAAGTGGCACATAAATGTCAGTCGATATCGAAAATACAGTTTTGCTTTTCCGATATTCGATAGTAATAATGATTTATCGTGCACGTTAAATATACAAAATGTATCATTAAATTTCTACCGAACCTATATATATTCGGTTATATAGGTATATAAGACTTCTGTAAATTTGGTATATCATTTTTAGATATTTTCAATACAATTGATAAAATTCTGATACCAGAAATCAGAATTCTTTAGATAAGAGTTTTTTAGATAAGTTTCTATTAATTATATCTAAATTCTAAAAATAAAGATAAGTAATCAATCACAAGATTGATTACTTATAAAGTTAAAAATAATAGTAAAAAATAAACAGTAGAAATCTATTACTATTTTGATATTTGCTATTTATTTCAAAAAGATTAGTAATATCATTTTACGGAAAATTTGATAAAAAACTATTTGACATAATTTAGAACTAGCCATCTATTAATAACAAGAGTAACAGCAAAGTCGATACCCGGCACTTTGCAATCGTGAGAGGTGAGATTTATGACCGCTGTTGCCACTTGCCCTCGTTACATCGAATTCCATCTCCGTTTTTCATATATTATCCATTATGCCGCGCTTTAAGTGATCTCCGATAGTTTTTAAAATCGAGTCAAGTGTTTGCGCTGACCTGGTTGCAAAATTCAGCTGCTTTGGATATTTATTACTTGTTTTATTATTTCTCTGTTCTCCGTATTCTGTTTCCTTTCATCATATACATATAAAAAGAGCAAGAATTAATCGTCAAGTTCTTCATTTACAATTTCTTTAATTGATCAAAATTAATTTTTTATCAATAAAAATACAGACATTATTTATACTATTTGCAAAAGAAAAGAAAAAAATAACAGAAGAAGAAAGAGAAAAAGAGAAGAGGAGAGAGAGAGAGAGAGAGAGAGAGAGAGAGAGGAGTAAGAATCGGAAAAAAGGTACTATGGTAACTATAATCCAAAAAGAGATAATAAATCTTTCGATATAAATAATTTTAGTTTTCAAATAACTCCTTAACTTGAACATTTTAATTCAAGATTAATATGATATACCTATAATATAATACAGATATATTAATATCTAAATACTACTTTGTATCTGTTTTATATACTTATATATAATAAAATCG
The DNA here is from genome assembly GCF_001594075.2 of Trachymyrmex cornetzi. NCBI lineage: Eukaryota > Metazoa > Arthropoda > Insecta > Hymenoptera > Formicidae > Trachymyrmex > Trachymyrmex cornetzi. The sequence goes on along the minus strand of NW_017300124.1, from coordinate 105,047 downwards.
TAATTAAAATTAATTTAATTACTTTAATTTGTAAAAAAATTATTACACTGAAAAAAAGGATTGGCTGTTGCAGCAAATTAGATGGTAAAATATGGTACAGCATTTTTAATTGAGTGCAGCAGCCAATTTTTGGCTATCTTAACCTATCGAAATCCTATACTGACATTGCGGATAGGCAACCAAAAATTGGCTGTTGCAACCAAAACTTGGCTGTTACAGCCAATTAAAAATGCTATGCCATATTTTACCATCTAATTTGCTACAGCAGCCAATCCTTTTTTTCAGTGTACAATTCGCTTTTTAGTCATGTAATAAAATAATGATATGTAGCCATCCTTTTTCTGTAATAATAAAATTGGAATTACATAAATAATCTTAAAAATGAGATTCAACTAAATTATTCCTAAGAAAAAACCGGTTTTACATTAGTTAGAGAATGTAAAATAAAGAAAGAGATGGTATTTCCGAGACACCCTGTATACATAGGTGAATGCGTATCTCTTGCGCGAGTGCTGCCGGCAGATTACCCGCCGTTGTATCGCCGGTTAATTAGCTTTATGCGTTCAATCTCGCAAGACTCACGCCTCGTAGCTGAGGTAATAACGCGGCGTACGCTGGTATGCTGGTACATACACCGGATTACCGAATGAATGCGCGTCCTTCGTTGAACTTTGCAACGTCCATTCTCGTGGGTGAGCTTAATGAATCGGTCTTATTCATGAAGCAACAAGACAAGGCCAGATCCGTTAAGAAATTGCAACATAGTAAAGAAATATATGCAATAAATATTACTCTTATTATTTGCCCAATTTATTATTTAAATATCAATAAATTTAACAAGATTGTAGTTGTCAGAAAGCAATGTTAATAAATTTTAACAAAAAAAATTTTATTAGAAAGTTATAAAATATTCTTTTAATTTAAAATTCTCCAAAACTATCATTTTTATTTTGTTATATCTTATATTTTATTTGTTTTCTGCTTATATCTTAAGGCTTGTTCATACCGAAGCCAATCATGTCGATTGGCATCAAACTAACTTTTTCTTTTCCTTTTATAAAATTTTTTATACCGATCGGCACAATAGGTTTTGGTGGGAACAAATCTCTCGGTAAAATATAAGAATGAGAGAAAGAAAGAGGGAAAGAGAGGGACATTTTTATATTTATAAATTAAATTTTAATAATTATTATAATTTTTCCTCTTACCTTTTTAAATAATAATAAACTTATATATCGATCTACTTTTTCCTTCCTTCTATAGGTTAAAAAATTTGAGCAAAATTATGAAGATTTATTAACGACAAATTTGTCTTAAACTGCTCCTTTTTAATAAGATTTTTTTAATAAGAGAAATTATTAGAATTATTCCTCAATTTTGATGGACTCTGAACAGTCCGAACATGTTGCAGAATATCAAAGAAACATTGGACCCATATTTTTACTTATATATCTCAAGATTTTTCATTATCTCCTTCCAATTCTAGAATCAGAAAAAGATGAGAAACAAGTTGAACCTCGGTTAAGAGTTAATCGTGAATTGTGGAACTGGACTTTAGGAATTGAAACAATTCTTCAAAAGATAAATTTTTTCATTTTGGACATTTTTTATGAATGTGAATACACTGTTATTAAGAATAAATATAAAATACCATAAAACTTTTGTATAAAATATATTTTTATATACCTCACAATTTCGAAGATATTTGCACAAAAAGAAGAAAATCCATTATATTCGAGGGATTGTTTTGATCATTAAACCTTAAGATAAGCAATTAATAAAACCATAAAATATGTATTACAGGCAATAGGAGTCGACGCTGGTTATCAATTAGCGCAATTTTTCTTAATACTAAAAATATAAATCTTAATTTTGAACGTTTCCATTCATGGTTTGAGTCTTCATCAGCAATCTTTCACCCTAGCGCAACGATTGGAGTATTATATGACAAAATTATATCTCCAACGTTTTTCCTCTCAAAAATTGAGATAAGCAGGTAAAAGAAGTATGGATCGTTTCTTTTTATGCTTTACAAAGTCTACAACATATTCAAAGTCCAGAATGTGATGGATAGTTCTGATGATTCCTTTGTAAAAATTTGGAAAAAGTATCTTGGTACTACTGATACTGCTTTCACGTAAATTTCGTGCAAGACACTTAGAGTACCGTACTTCACTGTAACCTGCGATGTAACGTTATACTACGGAAGAACTCGCGATCGCATTACTCTTGTGGTAAAGCTCGACAAAACAAGGAAATCGAGGAAATTCCGCGATAGTGAGAACCTCGTGACCTGCGGGTGGTATGGCATTGTTCGCCAGCCGGTTGCCGAACAGAGGCGGAGGGTAGTCGCCCCGGGTATCGAATTCAATGCGCATTGTTATCAAAGACGCAAAGATGCGACTCAACCGCATTGTCTCGCGGGATTAGTTACAGCCGGCGACATAATTAATCGTCTGCGCGCGCCACATCGTTCGTCCCCTTTCTTCGCCGGACTCTGTTGCGAAGACCAGAGGAAAGCTCGCGGGTACCAAGCGGATGCGGGGTGAGAGATAGGAATACTATATATTTTGTATCGGAAAACATCACCGTTTCCTGGTTACGCGGGATTTGGTTATCGCCGTCTATCGAGCTCGCGGAAAATGGAATTCTCGAGGTGTACTATCGTCGAGAACGAAGTCTCCGCTGCATTTATCAAAAGAATGAATTTGCACAAGGAGCCGCTCAATTTACAGGGAGAATAACGGACGGGGAAATAAAATTTCTCCACGGCTTCGAATGTCAATTTGATTCAATGAATCAATGCAACGATGCCGATCATTACCTTCGATCCTGTATGATTCGATCCTGTATGATCTTGGTCAAAGTAATTGTTTACGCCTTTATCTTTTCTGATAATTATATTGCTGTCACTTATAAGTATAATGATACCATATATTTACCATAAAAAGGATCGGTGGATAAGAAATAATAAATTTACTAACTACGTAAATAAATCGGAACTCTGTTCATAAATTCTATCATTATTAATCAAGAAATTGCAATTTTTCAACGGTAAAATAATACTATGAGACAATCTAAAAACCTCGATACAAGATTGCGACAGTTCAGATCGTTTTACCTGGCTAACAATTTCCTTGGACCGATATGTCAATAGATTCACAAGAGGATTTTCTACCTCCGATAAGATTAAAGCGCGGATATTTACTTGGATTATTCGGATAGAATGTAAAGAAAATAAAAAATGGAAAGCGCAAAAAGAAAATATTTTCCAGAGACTTTCTTCTTCTTATTTATTATTTAGATTATTACAACTATTTCAAAGTATAGAACGTAAGCTTAAATTTATAAATCACTTAAAAGACAAAGTCGTGAGAAAAGCGAAAGCTTTTTGTTATAAATAAAATAAATAAAACACAAAATTAAAAAAAATATATTTATATTGTAAAAGTTTAGAAATGATTACACAATTTTGCAGTTGAAGAATTTCTTTAACTTAAAACCATTCATAAACTATTAAACGAGAAAACAAACTACGCATGATAAACACACGAAATGCGAAAAGTGAAAAGATATAGCGTCATATTGGATGAAACCCCGCGATCGCCAATGCCATAGAAATTCAAACAAATAGCTACAAATAGAATTAACAACGGCATATGAGACACGCTTTATCGAACCCCCTGATTTCCCAACGGAGCAAAAATGCCATTTAGGCAGGAGGCTACAGGAACCTGTGAAACGAAGCCGGGATGCAAAATGCAAGGGTCCGCAAGCATTTTCTCCTAACTATTCTCTCATACCAGTCTTTGAATAATACAAAATGTAATTATTTCTGTACACTAGATAATTTTACTTATTTATAATAAATAAGCTCATTAGCTTACGTCTGTCTAGCTAGTCCTCCCTCCCCTCCCCCCACTTAACCAATTTGAATAAATAACTAGACCGAGTAAAGAACATCGGAAATAAATTTCAACGCTCGGTCTTTTAACTGATTGGCAACGATTTCACGATGTCTCATAGAAGCAGTCACTTGGTCTCATATTTTCAATTTGCTATTTATCTGAATAGGGCACGATAAAGATGCCGAAACGTGTAATAATTTGCATCTAATTCTATTTCTTATATCTTACATTATAATATATTTATTTCTATTTACTCAAATTTTAATTGTGAAGCATTGACTCTTACACGCCTCTTTATTTTTCTCATTGTTTTAAATCTCAAGAGATTTAATTTTATTATTTATTTTCTAAGTTTTCATACTTATTTTCCTAAAAAACTAATGGAGGAAAGAAACATACAAGCTACTGATACATCCTGTACTTTGAAAAGCGTAAAAACTTTTAACTGATGAAAGCAAAGCTATAATACTCGTATTACAGGTAGATGTGTATCTTTATCCGCAATCCAGACTGCATCGAACTTGCTCCATTTCTCTCGAAAAGTCTCTAAGTTCGATGAACGTGTCGCCTTTAACTCTACTCCGCTTGCTACGAAACAAGTAAACTTTTCCTAAGATGGGAAAACGAAATCTCATTGAGATTATCTATACCCTGTAAAGAATAGCAAACGTCCACTTCATATTACAATATACTGTACTATTATTTAAAAAATTTTTTTCTATACAGTAGAAATATTTAAGGTGTCTATTTTCAAGCGTTTGATTTAATAATGTGGCAAATAGAAACTATTTCCTGACTATATTCTATCTGCTACATCTATATTGCTTCGGCTAACACATAAAACGCTTTCGAATGTGTCGTTGCTAGGGTGAAAATGGCATTATAGCCCTTACATTCACGCGTACAAAACGCACCCCAATTTGTGCATTTCAGAGTTACTTCATTATTCTCTCTCTCTCTCTCTCTCTCTCTCTCTCTCTCTCTCTCTCTCTGTTTGTATGAGAATTATTTGATCGTGTGTAGATATATTGGTAATGTCGTTACTTGAAAAGCGATTAATTTACCATGTCAAGGAATTTATATTCCCACGTTCTTAGCTCTCCCCCCCCCCCCCTCTCTCTCTCTCATCTTTTGCAACTGGAATTGCATAGTGAAATTTCTAACATTTGCATTTTTGTCGAAGATAATACGTTAGGAGGCAAATTCTTAAGCTACAGAGAAGCATGATATTGAGCATCGTTAAGGATTTATGGTTTTGGTTTGCCTATAAACCTTGATCCATGCGTTATAACACGATATTCGACGAGCCTTTCTTACGAACAAGATTGAATCGATATAACAGTACACCGTAAAACGAGATTATTAGATCGTTGTCATATTTCTTAGAAGCGGTTTTTCTCTTTTTTGATTATCGCACCTCGGAGTCTGTCATTCAGGAGAACAGGAAAAAATACATTTGCGCGCGTCACATGGCCGAATTTATGCGCTCAGGTAGCCATAGACCGTTCATTCTCCGGTAACGTTCTACGTCTCTGTTTTATGACGCTCTTTGCATCCTACCACGGTTCGCGCAAAAACCATAAACATGGCATGCCATGGCACTACATAAATATCGGACAGGCTGGCCGTGGACATTCACTTTGCCGCAAAAGCAACGGCTATTTTATACACTCGCCAGTTCTCCATCCAACCCCCATAACGAAATATTCACTCCCATGTTCAACTTCTACGCCGCTTTTGACGCCTTTCCCCATCGAGTATTCATAATTTCGCTACTAGTGATCGGTATTATGTGTCCAAAAAAATGTCATTTCAAATTAATACAAAAGTTATTTGAATTTCTATAATTCCGTTTTGTTAATAGAGAGTTAAATATTTCTTTTCTCTACAATTTATTGTTTTATAAATTTAATTTAACTATCCCATTATTTTATAAAGTTTTACAAATCCATTAAGTCATTCTTTTTCTTCTTAATTTGAAAAGATTATATTTTCTATTCTTGTTTAAACTCTTGTTTTTAATTTTCACATGAGATTGTAAAAATATTTTATCGGTGAACCAACATGGAACCTAAGAAGAGCAAAGAGCTTGTTGCGTCCTAGCAAAGTACCGCAACCTGATCCGGGCTTCCTCCCCTTACACGCTGCGGTACTTTAAACTCGCCTAACAAGAGAGCGAAAGTGCTTTACACCGTGCGAGGTAACTGCCGTTGAGAATAACAACTACGATCCCGTAAGACACGTGAACAGCTATAAAGATATAATAAGGAACTATACTAGTACTTGTCTTAATGATACTACGTCGAATCACGTGGAAAAATTGCATGACCATCTTTCCGGCAAAAGTTACACGATAAAAACTAACTTATATAACGACCTTTCGTACTTTCGAATTTTAATATCTACATATATTACATAGAAAACGATTTTTCCACGTGTGTTTTTATATCTTCTTCAGGATATTCAAGTTATAATAAAATCGTATTTAAAATCGTAAATACATTAAAAAATTAAATTATAATTGGTATAATGTCCAAGAAAAATGTATGCAATTTACATTTAATTCTTTATAATGCACCCTATATAATTCAACCTTTTTCCGCGAATCTTTTCTATTTAGAAGCTAACATGATATTAGCATGTGTACGGGGTGTCCCCAAATTAAATGTCAAAACTTCGAGAGTTAGAAGACCAATAAACTAAAGAAAAAAGTCGTTTTGGAGAAAATCGCAAAAAATAGTTTAAAAAAAATTTTTTTATTCAAATTTTTTTACCGAGATTATATATCATTCGAAAGTGTTAAAAAAAAGTTTTTAGTTTTTCATTTATTTGTTACTTATTTATTTCCATACTACCACTTCTTTAATAAAGGCATTGTCAAAAAAAATTTTGTTCGACTTCATTCTTATGTGAAATCGCGTTTTATGGTACTTATTTGCAAAGATGCAAAGATGAGGAAGTAGCATTACAAATTAAATTAAATTTGTTATACTAGTAAAATTCTGATAAATATTCGTGCAAAAGTTCTTTTGTGTGTGTGTGAATTTACTTACTCGTTTAAAAGTTGTTTACCTAAAACTACAATAAAATATGATAATGACTGCTTAAGCCATTAACGTTGTTTTGCTTTTGTAGTTAGTTTCAGGACGTATTTACGACAAAGTTTTTTTACTGATATTGATTGATCTTTGGATGATACTTTTAGCTAATACTGTACTTTTAGTCAAAACATTCTCAAATAATTTCTTAGATTTCATTACTATATCTTTTACTTCTTTCTCAATTTTAATTTCCCTTTAATTATAAACATATTTTATATATAACGTTACATACTTATTATTAGCACATCCACAACTATTATTATATATCCCATAAGATTTCTTTAGAGGTACCAATAATATATACTGTTTTATGCGCTGTGGTCAAACTATATTATTAATAATGACAAGGAAAATCTATCGATTCGGCGAGACAATTCATCGGTGATGAATCTTTGCGATCGAAATCACTGTACTCTCCATCAAGGAGGGCTGTACGTATAGAGTGACCGATGTAAAAGCTCACTGCATTAGGTGATTGCTTAAACCTGCCCACGTCCGAGACAAGTGGTAGCTTCGCGATGGGAAAAAGAATACAACGTTCACGTCCTTGCAAGTTTTATAGAAAGCGGAATCTCTGCGGCTCTCTTCGCTAGACTCTGCTATTCCCGTTGTGCCATCACCACTCCTCTCGCCACCACGAAGCATTCGCTGCGTGCAGTCGCGGAGGATAGTTGAAAAGTTAAACACAGATTGGAAATTGGTATTTCTTACTCTGCACGATGAAGTTAACGTAGCACAAAACTTTCACAATTCACCCTGATGCCCCGGGGTGCCGCGAATTCCGCCCTGCTCGTGAAACGAATTCAAATTCAAAATCGACCGTGACGCGACAGTAAAATATCGCGCGGAAGAATGCGTTATATGTTCGCGCTTATTTTTTTAAATATTTAGTTAATGAAAATCTTATGTCTTTTGTAATATGGAAGAACTCTATATCTTATATTGTTAAACAATTAACATTAAGCAAAATAAGTCGAGAAATGTTTAAACACAAATAATAGGAGAAATGTCATGTTTGGTCATAATAAGTCTTGACGTTTTGTAATATGTGTATTCATATGTAAATATACAAACATAATTATCAATTCTATAACTGTGCGCCAATTCGGTTTGTCGGACTTCAAATATAATCATGAATTGAAATAATAATCTCATAATTAAATTAATTGATTGTCAATTTAATATAATAATAGTGTTACTAGCACTCCAAAAATTAAATAACTTATTGCGAAAAATATCATTTCAGCGGGTATCTTATATTATATAAAACATAAAAAAAATAGATTACCAGTTTTATGATACTCCTTAATTAGATATTTAAAATAAATTACTGAATTTAAAAAATAATGAACTTATAACCTCCTCCGTCCAGATATTCATTAAATAATATCCATTAAATAATATCATAAATTTTCAATTTTTTCAATTTCATACAATTAATATAATTCATTTCTAATTAATTTCACAATATTAATATATATTTGACATAACGTTAATATGTGTTTATTATTGAAATTTATACGATACTGTAGTCGCATAACAGTTTGATATCGTCAAATAATCATGATATACAAATACATATTTTTATCGAGGCAAGTATCAAGTAACTTTAAATTGATGCTTTTGCGAGAAGTGCGAAAATATTATTGTTTCATAAGTTCATTAAATTTCCATAATCAATTCAGCGCTCGCCGGGAATTCTTCCGTAGATGTAAGTCGATTACCAGCGACTTCCAATTAGCTGCGGCTTATGTTTATCTAAGTTTCATATATATCCGTCCGAAAAATCCTTTTATATGTTACGAAAACGTTATCAAAGATACTATTCTTAGATGTCTCAGCATAAAGGCTGTATCTGGGCCAGATCTATTGTAATAATCGTTAGCATGATAATTGGTGCCGAGTGAGAGGGGTGATAATGACAATAAACTCAGGCGATTGCGTTAAACGAAGTCGAGCGAGAATCGCTGAAAAGCACCCTACGGGGTGCTACTGTCGTGCGTCTGCCTGATGGCAGGGTGCGAGCTGCCAGTAGCTCGACATTTACATACAAATAAGGCTGGTCCGTTAATATTCCAACCGAGTTTATCTACCAACTTGAACTATACTGCCGGCGACGGTAATCGGCTGCTAACACGACGATACAATCGTTCGTTGAGATTATATGTATATTGGTATATCTTTTGTCGTTACTAATAGGAATAACTCGTTCATAATTAAAGTCAGCTTTTCACGATATATAATCCCACGGGAACATTTGTACAGTCATTTGTACAATTGTACAATGACTAACAATGTTAAATCGCCCGTATAAAAATAAACCTTTCAACATTTAAAAAATTAGCTTTTTATAGTAGCTCATCGTTTGCATATGTATGTACATTTTTAATTTTTGTTTGTACACTTTTTAGTAAAAACGTTATGAATAAAATAATTTAAGAGAGAAAGAGAGAGAGAGAGATGACTTTACCCTAGTCCCCCCCCCCCCCCCCCCAATTACGAGCTAATTACAATAGATTAAAATATATAGCATTAATAGCTAGATTTTTGTTTGTACATTTTCGAACAGGTCGAGTTTTCATTTGCCCACCATTATTTAAAAAGTTATAACAATTAAAATATAAATTGTTATTTTTTGAAATAATTATTGGCCGTAGGAGTAAAACATAAAATATCCTTTCCTAATTTTTTCTATTCTTAAATAAAAAAATAAATTAATAGACATAATCAGTTAAAACAAATTTATTTTATATTTTTAATCTTATTATAGTATAGATTTTTTATTATCGCTTAGATTATATTTTTGAGTATCATTGTAATACAATACGCATACAGGAATAAATTTATTATATTATGAAAAGCTAAAAATGTTAAATTAAAAGTGGAATATTTAATAACAGGCCATTTTTCAAGATTATTTCTGAACGCAACGGTTTAATCCATGCCCCAGTAAAAACCATTATCTTATTTTTAAATTAATAATTTTTTACTCTGTGCTTTTAATGACGATATGATAAATTTTAATTGTTAAAGAACAAAAAGTAGAGAGACTATGTTATACCAATGTGTTCAGTAATTTGCACCGAAAATAAATAGTTTACCGTATTCTTGTTTATTCAAACAAAATTAAAGCACTATTAATAAATGCATAAAAAATATTTATGCAAATAAGCAACCAATTAGATAATCAAACACTCGACAATTTTTCTAGAGTATAACATGAAACCCAGTCATAACTCGACGTTCGATCGTTTATCTCGTTGAACGCGCTTCTCAGTTGGCCGCGTTACTCGATTTCAGATTAATACTAGCGTACCACTGATTTCAATCGGTGCGCCGCGTTTCCTTAATTAAAGCCACGGGCATTCGCGCCATGTATACACGCGCGTTCAGGACACGTGCTAATCATCAACGGGATTCCATCGCGTCATCAGGATACGCGATGCCGCGTATTCGTGGCGTCGCGTCGGCCATTGGTCGGTTGGTCACGTATCTGCCAAAGGAATTCGATTCTCACCGGTATCATTAAGTGATTCGAGTCGTCGCAAAATGGCCCGATTGGAGAGATCTCGTCAATTCCTTTTTATTCGCGACTGCTCAGGGTCGACGTGGTTCCGGATAGACGATAAGTACGACAAGACGCAACGTCCTTTCAATTTTATGTAATTTCCTGAAGGCCCGGAGTCTCGATCCGATTTAATAGGAGTTCCGTTCATCAAACGAGCAACAGGAACACCAGTTTTCCCCGGAGGTTGTCTATACCTTGTCCCTCCTCACCCAAGTATGCTTTAAGTAACTTGAGTTCGTTTGAGTCACAGTCGACGGACGACCATTGCAAAGTTTCCGTCATATCGCTGCCTTTTTATATTCTAAGGAGATAAAAGCATTGCATTTTGTTTGGGATATTTAGAGGCAATTGTGGAAAAGACAACCGCAAGCAAAATTATACTCATCTCGTTTATATCATGCTCTTATAAGATTTGCATATAGTCTTAAATCTGTTATCACATAAAGAATTGATTTGAGAGAAAGAGAGAGAGAGAGAGAAGAAAAAAAAAAGATTATAGTGCAGAAGAAAAAACTTTGCTACGAATTAATAAATACATATATGTAATTAATATTCATACCCCATTCAATATCTAATTGCATTCTGAAAGATATTTATTAAAAATTTATATTCAAAGAAACATAATTTGTATAATTGAAGAAAATACAGTTTACTTATTTATTAACTAATAACATCATTAGTTAATAAAAATATATATTAATCCTCTTGAACATCACACTTATTTTCGGTACCTTTGGACGACACACATGGATCATTCGTGTCCGACTCGATTTAAGGTTCTTAAAGTGCTCGAAAAATTTTGTAAAAATTCACACATATTCTTTAAGGTCTCTACTAAATTATTTTACTATGCAAATATCGGAAAAAATGTTTAGAAAAATTATGAAAATTACATTCTGCACCAGAAAAAGAAAATAATTCAGTTTTGATATAAAAATTGTAACTTTGATTTTTGAAGAAAAAAGTAGTTTTTGATTTTATTAAAGTACAAAAATGATTCTTTTTAATGCATGGACACGAAAGACCCATGTGTGACGTTCGACGGTTAATATACAATATTTACAGCATGACAACTAAATTATAGTTATTTCTTGTAACATAGATTTGCAAACGTCAAACGTCATTATATCTATTGTAACATTTACATTTCAAAATGCATTTATCGGTTTAAAAAAATTATAATTTAATTTAAGATAGAAAGATATATAAAAATAGATAATTTATCTCTACGTTTAATGTATATAAACGTATCGTATTGCCAGTTTTCAGACCGATTTAGAGAGAACACTTTATCGAGTCGATGCTTTTTCCGCAAATGTGTCGCTACGAGCGACACAAAAAGGCTGGATAAGGTAGGAAGGAGGACTTTAGCACTCTTTTTCCTACACCTGTCCTATCGATACCGGTTGCGGAAACAAGGAAGGGAGCGTCCAGGAACGAGGTGGGGAAGTGGATAGGAAATTGATATCGAACAGACGCCCGACGGCTCGTAGTGCTCAGCAAGTTTGTTCGTAAATCACGATACATCCACCTCGCTCTCTACCCGCCTCGGGCGAAACCAGCCCCATCCGCTTTGGCCCCCTCGTCGGTCCGCTTTCACACCGTTCCGTAGCCTCGAGCCGATCCGCTTCGCTCCCTTATCCCGCGCTAGAAACTGACGCTAAAAACGGGCAACGCGGGCAGCTAAGCCGTTTCAGACTCAGCCAACTTTCGTTTTACTCGTGAATTTTAATGACTGCGGTCTGCTTGCGCGTTATCCGCGAAGCTGGTTGTGGTGCTCTTTTTCCAAAAAAACGCCACGATGAAGAGCAATAGGCAGTTGCAGTCTGAGATCCGACACTCGACAAAGAAAAATTCCAAAAATATACGAGCGAAAAATGGTAACGCAAAAGTAAAAATTCAGTGATAGCTTAAGATTTTTAAGTTATGTTAGATGCGCCACAGAATGTTGGAATGAGTCGAAAAATTCAGTAAAAAACACGTTTAAATTGAAAGTCTTCGCATTTTGTACATTGAAAAGAATATCCTAAATTTAAATAAATATTTATTTGAATAGTCAAACATAATATTTACTTATAGTAAATAAATATTCACTTAATGAAAAGAAATTATTGTTAAATCAAAATAATATTTTATGTACCTGTAAATAAATACATCTTTACATTTAATAAATATTTAGTTAGCACTTCAAATATGTAAATGGTTTATTAAGATTTAATATTTTTTTCAGTGTATATATACCATATTTCTAAAAAATAGATCTAAAAAAAAATATTCTATGTCTGGCATTTCAATTTCGAATAAGCAATTAAAGAAAGTGAAACTCTTAAAATATTTCCAATTTCCTGGACTGCAAGAGATAGCGTATCTCCCAATGTTAACTGCGTTCAAAATAAATCCGGAGAAAAACTGGCGGGATAAAAACTTTCTAATTAAGACAATTTTGCTAGTTAGTCGTTAACTATCCCCGAGAGACAGTTTACTAAACCTTTTGGAAGCTTGACCACCTGGATAAGTTCCAGAGGAAACCACAAGGATGGGGTGACTAGAGGATATGCTGGAGGGTGGTTTGGGGGTGGATCGTAAATCGACGAGAGGGTCCTGCGCTTTCACGGGGCTCTTACAGATATTATAGGTCGCGGAAAGTTTCGCGCGTAAAAATATCGCGGATTTATGAGGAAACTTGCCGGATTCTCCTCGTTGCCGTAGTAATTGTCGAAGATGTATCGCTGCCCGGTGAATTTTATCTGCTGGCAGGTTGAACGGTGCTGCTTACTGCCAGCTGCTATTTCACCCCTGGGGCTCGAAATTCCTACACGACGTGTATATACATATGTGTTACACGTGGTATCTGTTGTGTCATTCTTAGTCTCTTTTAAATAATTTGATTAAGTTTGGATGAATCTTTTTCTTATCCCGAGAAGAATTTATATCAATCAAGTTTTATCTATTTCCAAATTTTTTTAACTGAATTCTAAACTTATATTAAAAATCTTAAGTGCAATCCAACTAAGACTTCATTAAGGATACATCGAAAATTTTATTTTAATTATACATTGAAAATTAAGTGAAAAAGATAAAAAAAGATTTTTACTTATTAATTCGAGATGTAATAATTGATTTTGTTTACTTGCATGTAATTCAAAAGGTAACGATGCTTTGATGCTTTTATTAGATATGTTAAATTTTACGTAATTAAAAAAATATGCTTTCCAATTGATCACAGTTTATGAGCTTACGAAGTAAAAGTTGATAAATTAAATATTGGACACCCTATACAATGCTGATGGCTACCCTCGATCGGTCGTAACAGGAAATTGCTTCGCCGCCTGCGGCGTTCTCGCGTTTAAGTACACGCACGCACGTACGCATATTTTTCTTACTAGTATCGTCGGCCGTATTGCGACCGAGATGATAAACGAAGGTAATTCGATAAGGATTTTGACGAACGCGCAATTTTGAGCAACGCTTCCGGCACAATACGCTCTTTTTATCGTCAATATTCTGTACTCACCTAATTTCTTACTTGAAGATATTCCGTTTATAGAAAATTAATAACTAATAGAAATGATTACTTTAAATACGAAGCGCCATTACGGTCTGAATGTTAAGATTTTGAACTATTATATATATTCATTTAAATGAATTAATTTCAGAAATTATATATTATATCTACTAGCTGTAATTATAAAATGTAAATCCAACAAATAAAATAATAATAAATACGGTTCTAAATTATATCATATAAATATAACAAACAGATTAAAATTATTTATATGAGATTAATTTTCATTATCCTAATTATTTTTATCTAAATTTTATTATAATATGTAAAAAGTATTATATTTTTTTACATATAAAGATACGTAAAGTATACTATTCTGAAGCATCCATTTGGATTAATATTTAGTGGTACAAATAAACATGTGTAAAGGATGTAAAGAAAAAGAAATTTATATAAACAAAAATTATCACACAATGATCAATAAAGATTCATCGGAGTTCAAAGCGAATTTGGTCAGCAGAATTATATACGCAATATATCTCTCCATGGATATTAATTAACCAAATGTGTCAATTAACTGTACGTACGTGTGAATGCACACATCAGGCACATGAAATGCTTATAGAGAACCGGTGAACTAATTATCGAGTGGAACATACGCTAAACTTCTCCAATATTTGACAAGAAGCACGAGGATTTCGAATTAATAATGAAATAAAAAAATTGGTAATAAAAGTACGCAGTTGACCGCGAGATACACGCGAAACAATCCAGCTGCTTGGAGGAACCCGAGGGTAGTTACCCAGCCTCCCTTCGACTTGTTCAATGTAAATTCCGAACATAGGGGTTTTGGGCCACCAGTTATGGCGGTGGTCGGCTGCGGCCATCAATTTAACGGTGTAAGTCCGTAATATAGCACGAGCTACCTACGCGTACCGGCTACGCCAACCCCGCCGTAACTGCCCGACGGGGTAAGAGGATTAAGTGCAACTCGCGCGAGTACCACGCGAGCTCCGTTTTTATACAACCTCCCGATATTTTAGCCGTTTTTGCCGGGAGCCGCGTTAATCAAGCCGAGAAATGAATTTAATAACCGCGAGGGCTCATCGGAGGCACGGCAAAACGGCTCCCGCGAAGGAAAAGGTCCCGTTAAGTACTTTATAAACGGAATATTTTTATGATCCTCAGAGAGTAAAATATATTTGAACAATGGGGAATATTAATTAGTCCACTTCATTAAATAAACGCGATAAGTTATTTTTTACGGAATAAAAATATATACATCTTGTAACGTGTGTAATAATTTAAAAATGCAATCATCATATTTACTAATATCTATAGTCGTTACGTGAATCTTATATCAAAGATAAGTTAGATACTCAGAATAAAGTTGAATAAATTACGAAAAATATACTTGGCGCGAAATACTCTCGCATCTTTTAATATTTTAAAACAGACAAATTTATTTCGATTAGAAATCAATTAAGTGTATTCAGTGTACTCAGTTTATAAGAAATCTATAACGCTATTAAAATGTATATCTCTTGCAAAACATTCTGCAATATATAGGTACACTATAAGAATTATTTGTTATTTCTACTTTTCTACTTCCCTCTTTTCTTCCTTCTTTTTCCCTTTTTCTTCCTCCTTCTCTTCTCCTCTTTTTCTTTCTCCCTCACACACACATACACATCACATTGCTCTCGAGATTTTACATTGGTAAATATCATATTACTACTAAAGATAATAATGTAATTTCCCTAAATATTTTATAACTTTCCAATTAAAAAGTAATCATAAACTTTACTTTTCCAATAAATATGAATTTAATAAATTCAGATTAAATCTTAAAATAAACTTTATTCAAGTTTTTCAATCATTTAATTTTAGTTGAGTTCTTCTGCAAAAACAATTAGTATATTATTTATATCATTAAAAGCATCTTGTGTTCGTTGTTACAATAACTAGCCGTCATATGTGTATTACCTATGTATATCTTGCGTGATACTTAATGCATATTATTAATTCAAATTCAAACAAAAGTTGCCAGGTTATTAAATATCGAATATTTCAGTGCATACATTTCATTACAATATTGATACTATTCTCCATACAGCAGAAATATCCCGAATATATCATACGGATATCTTACATACGTTGCCATATTTTTAGAATGTCCCTGTGATATAATTTGAACATTTTTGCTGCATCGGATCTACGCTAGTAGA
The DNA here is from genome assembly GCF_001594075.2 of Trachymyrmex cornetzi. Taxonomy (NCBI): domain Eukaryota; kingdom Metazoa; phylum Arthropoda; class Insecta; order Hymenoptera; family Formicidae; genus Trachymyrmex; species Trachymyrmex cornetzi. Next base: position 88,737 of record NW_017300124.1, on the reverse strand, counting down.
TATTACATTGAATTTCTCAAAGTAAAAAATATCAGTATTTAACAATGACATATTTATCAGTTCTGTACGCATAAAATTTACGTGCTTGCCCTACAAATTTTCGGCCAGATAAAGTTGATGAGTTCCGAAAGTAGGTCGTTAACTTTACAAGTCGAAATGAATGCAGATGCAGGCATCGTGCATTGTAAATTCGATCGTATGCACGTGAATTATCGAATTCCGATTAATCGATCGACCGATCATTGAAAGTGCGCCCGCTTGAACTATTAATAAAAAAGCTTCATGTAACGAAGAAGATGAGCTTGCTTCTCGTTGAGGAGCAACGAGAATGACGGCGACGACGAGCTTTCGTCAACTCCGTGAAAATGAATGGACGCGAGAACGCGTCTCATACAAAAGGACTGGCTGACGCCTGCATTTCGCAAATTTTTCCCGCCGTTGAGAGGTCGCACGGTTCTTCGGTCCCGATCCTTTATTTTCTTCTTTCTCTTCGTGAGTCGCCATTCTTGCTCGCCCAACCATTTTTCCCTTTGACTCACACGAGAACCGCGCGCGCGGATGCACTCGTACCTATCGCAATTTCTTAGAATTGCAAGCATGTATGCGCAACATGTGTGCGTGAACGTGTATTTCTCGTTTACGAGCGAGAGCCAGCACTCGCATTCGCGACAAGTAGACAATGCCGAGCCGAGGAAGGACTGTGAACGCTATTCCGTTTTGCACAGACGTGAGTAATTGAAGACTAAAGACATAAGGTCTTGAATGCATGACCCTGAAGATCGGAAACAGCGGACTGTAACCAAACGATCTATCATGATGATATATTTGATCAGTCCCACCAAATATCATATAACATAAGTCTAATTTATCGGTCGTTTGATATATGAACCAAGTAATCTAGTCGTATCTATTAGCTTAGTCTGATAAAAACGATAACGTAACTAGCCTGATATGAAACGTACCAAAACGTCGTATCGAATCAAATTAGTATCTATATATTCTGTACATATGCTGTGAATATTTGTGTATTAAATAACAAATTTTTTAAATTTTAGTCGTTATGCACCCTCAAAAAATGGACTGGTGGCTCGGGATAAGAGACTTGTAGTGCCTTTTTTTTTTAACATGGCCGGAGCCACTACCGCGTCTCCTGATAAAATTAATTTAGATTTTCTTCCGTTATGTTTTCTTTGTTCTAACAGTGAATACACATCTATGATCTTTCGTTAGTGAATATTTATGAGCTTTTGTGTTTTATGTCTAATAATATGTACTTATTTTGGTATTCCATTTATGTTAAAATTCTTAGAGGAATAAAAACATTGTTTCATAAATAAAATAAAAATACCGTTTTTATAAATATATAAAATTTTTATAAATTTAAACGATAAAAATATAAAATAATATATTCATCTTATTATTAATTCAATTTCAAGAAGGTTAATACTTTTAATTCGTTCGTTCAACTTGGATGTAGCTGATAAAATTTATTATTAATTATAATAGTCCTTCTTTGGTCGCTTCATTAAAGATTCCAGCGGATTGCTCAGCGAGAGAAGATAATTTCCGAGTTTATTTTGGCTCGTCAGCGTGGAAATGCGATTTCGTTGCCCGTTACATCGAGATTCGTATCGCTTGCGGCAATGTATACCGATATTAGAGGGTTCGATGTCCCCAGTCCTTAACTATCTTCGAACTTCATCGGAAACTTGAAGCATGTAATACCTTGCGCAGCTGTGAAAGTCGTGCAACATATGTATAGTTTATAATTCAGATACCCTCCCATCTTGTTCTATGTATCGAAAAAGACTTTGCGTATTGGAGATTGAAAATATTACAGAATCTATCCAAACGCGATAGAGTTATAGGTATATTTTATCAATTAAAATTCAATAGTGGAATAGAATTAAATAATATAAATTTATATAATAGCATTTGTCTAAAATTTCATCGCTTTATTCATTTTCTATGTCTTTTTTTCTCGCAATCTTTACGATTCTTATAAATGAGTTAACTAATTCCCTAGAAATTATTTAATTCAACTTTTGTATAAGAAACTATTATATAAACCCATGATTTGTATCACAACTACGCTAATATCATAGATCCCAAGACATTGCACGTGCTTTTGAAAAAAATTAGATTAAGTTAGATTCTCTTAGATAAATTGATTGAGTATAGAAGACCTATTGAAATTCTGCGTGTATCTCGTCCAATAATTAAGAAAAATCGCTCGGGGCTAGGCAGGGTGCGCCGCTTCCTCTTCAATATTGTTAAAGTTACTTAATCCAGGGGGTTGTTCAATTACGTTGTGCGCGAGGACGGACGACTACTGCGTGTGTTTTGGTGTGAGATGCGTATGTTCTTTCATTAGCCGCAGGAAATTAACCGAGAATGGCGGCGAAGACCTTTCCATTCTCCGACCCTTCTCTCTCTGTAGGACAGACTCTGGAAGCGTCACAGCGTGACGAAGAGTGAGGAATAATCGGCGAGAGGTCGAATTTCGAAAATTTCGCCGTTTCACGGTTGTTGCGTGGCGCTCCGGTGAAAATGACAGCTGGGCTCTCTCTTTTGAGCGGCGAGGCCATTTTTTTTATACCTGTCGCGACACCCCTCTTTTGCACGGTCGTGCAGCCCTTCACGCTCGCGAGGCGAGCATATTCTACTATTCTAAAGCGTCTCATCGGTGACAAGGGTGAATGTGACAGTGAAGCGGAGACTGAGAAAGTAAAAGAGTTGAATTTGCATAATTGTTTTCAGTTTACAGAGGCGCCTTGTGTTAATAAAGAAAAATACGATATGGTCTACTAACGCGATACAGTAAAATCTCGCGATTTTTCTACCGTTGTAAATATACATATATTTCGGTTGCTCATTTCTCTTCCTTTTTTCCGCATTCAGTAAATTTAGCCGAGCTTAATTTAACTGTCTTCGCGAAATAATTAACTAATAATTTAACTAATAATTAACTAATTTTTTATTAAATAATTAAACCGACAAAATAGTTCCAAAATAACCAATTACTTATAAAAGAATGTAAATTAGCGATACTTACAATTTATAAAAAGAATTATTTAAATATATTGAAGAAGCAGAATTCTAATTTAAAACTTAACAATCATTATTTCTATATACAATCGTAAAACGAATTCATTTCAATAATATATTTGTTTAAGTATTTTGTTGAAATATATGATTTCCGTACTACATATATAAAATACTACTTTAGCGCCAAAATTGTTTAATTGCTTGCCCTAGCAATCATCCGAATAACATGATGCAAGCTGTCATTACAACTGCACATCTCGACACGCGAGAAATTTGATCACCTAGTTACAAGTTTAAAAATGTCGACGAAACTGCTATCCCGATGATGTGAGCGAATGTTGATAGAATAAGTTCGAGCGGATATCATGAGAAAACTAATCATTCGAGAGCGGATCACGAAGAGCATTGACCCGGGCTCGCAGAACGTCAAAAATCGAAAACGTTTATCGATTTTGCCGTCCTAGTGGCGGACGGAACACGACACGGGTGATCACACACGTTTCAAACCCTCGAGCAGTTAGGCCAGTCACGTGTAGTGTCCGCTGATACGAGTGCTGCATACAAAAGTTTTTCGACCTCTACTTTGTGGACCGCGTCCATCCTCGCCTCGACCATCTGAACATATACTCACATCAACATCGAAACTTATACGTACTCTCACGTATATATCAGAAGTTACCATCGCACGTATACACATCTGTATTTCACGTCTACACTTATATCTATCTATTCACATCCATAGCAATATCTTCACGTCATGCTGGTATGGCTTATACCATCTCATACTTCAAGTTTTCGCCATATCTACAGAGAAAATAAGCTTTGCATCTACGCTTTACGTCCTACAACGAGCATACCACTACAATTATACATTTCTGTAGCAACTCTACGTCATACCTAACATTCTCCCACGCCTTCACATTTTCACCGAAACTTTCTCCTACGTCTACATATATATACAATTACTCGTTGTATCTACTTTATGCCTGCACATACGACTACACCTGCGCTGTAGAAGCTTCGGCGTCATATAGCGTTTCAACCCTCTCATACACGCCAGCACGATGCCTTCGTTCTCGGGAGTGGCAGCTGCTCTGACACCGAAAAACAAGGAAAAGCTCCGTGAGCGGTTGGAAGGACACGTACGTGGTATGCTCTTGCAAACAACACTCCAATGAGAAGAGATACTCAGCTCGCCTGTAGACCCGACCCCTGTTGCGCCCACGTCGGACGCCACGCCACGTGGATATGTCTAATTCGTTTCGCGCGTCTCGCCACGTCGAGTGTATAAAGGGAATATTTTCTCGCAAAATAATTTCGCTATGGTCGATGGTTTTACGCGATGTATATGTATAATTTATTCCTCCTATTTTCCTCTATATACATTCGTTGTTACCTTCTATTGAGTTGATTTCAACTAGACAAATTAAAGCTTGCAAATGATCCTTCTTAAAGATTCTATTAAAGATTCTGTTAATTGTATAGGTATAGAAGTCGACGATTGTGTGTAAAGCTTATCGATGATCTAATTGCAAAGCAACGAAATAAGAAAGATAGTCAGGAAGAAGATAAAGAGATCTAAGCGACAGGCAGGAAGAGTGCATTATGCGGTATACTTCAGTCTCGAACGGTTGTTTATTTTGCTTGACAAAGTTGCTAATGAATAAACATGGACTTCTTATTATTTGTGATAGTACAATTTAACATATCCTAACGAGCAGACTTTTTGCCTTTGAGGCAAACTAAGTAAAGTTCAAACAAGACAATTGTGGTTTAAGAAATGCAGTATTTCATAACAGTCGAGTAAATAATAAACAATTATGCGGTTTTCAAAACCAAGAGTCAGAAAGAATTCGTAATGAGTTAAATAATTAAATATTCAATTAGCAAGATTATCTTATCGCATTGTTATTTATTAAATATGTTAAAGGTTTGTTTTCAAATTGCGATTCAAATAAATTAAATGCACAATCTTATCTGTCATATTTCAATATGGCTAAAGAAAGAAATCTAATTGTTATCTTTATTATCAACAAGCATGATATTGTTCTTTTTTAATCATTTTTATCAAGTAATGAATCTTAACTATTCTTATTATTCCAGCAAGTATTATCGATTCTACTTCTATATTTAAAATACAAAGACATACAAACTAAGATAAAGCATAATTTCAATTACGAATTCTTATTTTACACATTACAAAATAATGATACGATGCATAACTTAATCATGTGTCGGTCGAAGATTCGCGGGGAAGTAACTAGCAGATATAGTATCTAACGGCGTCCAATTACTGATCAGTAATTGGAGAAGAATTTTTGTTCAGCTCAAATTTTGCGCATCACTGTTCGATCTACGGTCAGTTGCTGACTCCATTACTCTTGGTTAATTAAATCGATCAACTTCGGGCTTACGACTACAGAATATTTTTTACAATAATAATATGAAATTTGTCAAATTAATCAATAGAGTGCATTACAAATGCGAAAGTTAATGGTAAATGTAATTACCATTAAATTCCGTTTATAAAATAAGTTAAATTTTAAGATTTAAAAATAATAATAATAATATACACACATATAATAGTGATTTATATGTATTTATAAAAAAATTACATAGTCTCTTTATTGAAAGAGAGATACTTTACATAGCAATTATTTTTCTTGAATAATTTGAATGCATACAAAATGTTTCATCTGCACTGTGTAATATTCTACTAGCATATCCAGCATATTTTGGAGTTAGAATCGAATTAATTAGAGTCAAAAGTCCTAATTAATCACAGCAATTTCCAAATTACAAGCGATCAAATTTGACCAACAATATCGCGTAAAATTTGAGCACTCAGCCCCGTTGCTGTACTTACATGCATACCGAACTGTTATGTTATTTTCATAACTCGGGTAATATTGTTTAATACATTCAATCGACTTTACTCTTGGTTTCTTATGTGTACATTCATGTAGTTTATAACTAATAAATTAAAATTAATAAATTTATTATTAATAGCAAATAAATTATTATATAAAGTTATTTTAATATTCCAAATATGTTATATATTATCTATAGAAAAATATTTTTTTTCTATTTCCAAATTTTTAAAAATAATTTTATGATATTTTATTGACATAAAGTGATATAATAATTATCACCGCCACTTTAATTATCAAATTTTAATAGTAAACTTTGAATTATAAACATGCTATGCTACTGATTAAAATATTTAAGTGCGGAATTAGTTATCTGCACAAACTAATTGATGATTAATTTGGACTCAATCTGTTCCACATCTGTAATGTTTCGTCAATAATTGAAAAATTGGAAAATATCAATAACTTTATTCTAATGCTGTCCTATATACGACACAATTAATAAAGAAAAGTATATTATAGCTTTAATAGCTTTTTAAGCTAAATTAAGACGCGAAAGGTCATGTAAAAGTAAATAATTGGAATTTAATATTACATACGTTTCACACTCACAGATTTCCAAATCGCGGTTTTTTTATACTTAAATTACTCAATCCAATGTTTCTCGTATTATTCTATGCTCTCAATTCGAAACTGGTAAATTACATTTAAATTAGTGAGGAATTTAAAACGTGATGCAAAATATATTTAAATTAATGCATCACTAGAGAGAATTAATTACAGAGAATTAATTTAACCCGTAAATATCATAAAATGATAATTTATAATTTCTATTTTTCTATTATCTTTTCACTTCAACCGAATAAATTACGCAAAATATCTATTTAGCTAAACCGTCGATATTCTCTTATTATTAATTGAAGGTATTAATCGTGCGAGTTCATTATTGTTAGATAGGAAATTATCGCGTTTGCTTCTGGTATTGACGCGATCACGTCTCGAGGGAGAACAACGACACAGTAGTGGGAAAAGCTCGTGCCACTGCCTGTCGATTTTCAAGAGTCGCAAGTCTTGCGAGTGATATCATGCTGACCTTGTGTATACAACTGTATACAAAAAGTGTCGAATGCCAAGTACCGGTACTAAGTTGGCCACAACATATTTAATGTATTACAAAGCAAATGTATACCAAACATTTATTTATTACGTTTTAAATTAATTTCGAAAAATAATTGTTATAACATAAAATACATGTTATCTGAATATAAAAAATCAAACAGCAAAATCAGCAAAGCAAAAGTTAACATCATTTGATGAAAATCAAGAATCAATAAACGCGAAATAATATAGAAATATAAGCTACAGTGAGAGCAAAAAGTATTCGTACAAGGACATTTTTTATTAAAAAAATCTTATTTGTAGAAAATAAACATTAATTAGCATTTTTATACACAGTGAATACATTCTGTTCTACTATAAACAACCGAGCTTCGCATATGTATTTCTGATTTTAGAAACTAAATTTCTTGATTGTACGAATACTTTTTGATCATCTAAACAATACAATTTTTAATTTTCGCTTATTTTTTAAATGATATATTTTCTATAATTAATACACATCTTTTTGGTATATATAATTTTAAGAAACATACAGTCTATTTTATTCTTTATGAATAAATTGTTAATTTTTTATCAAAAATGAATCGTCAATTAAACGTCGAATCGACGTCAAATTAGTGTACAATAAATAAATTGAAATCATCGTATCGATATTCATTCGACATCAATTCGATGATTCATTTCTTGCTGGATAATGTTTACTTTTTACAAATAAAGTTTTTTTAAAAAAACATTTTCTCTGTACAAATACCATTTGCACTCACTGTATATGTAATATTTATCGATTGCTCACAATTCTAAAAAAAATATTGTAATTACAGTTTTATCTAAAGTTTTCGACAAAGTTAATCTCCATAATATGCTATTAAAATATTCCATGGTTATGGTTATGGGAAACACCGTGTAGATTCATGAATTTTTATGTTACCTTGATATCTCACGAGGTTTGAGAGATGACAGAAAGATGACAGAGAAAATTTCGAAACATCTATATATATATATACATATCTAGCTGATATATAGTAAACTGTGGTGACCTACTACAAAAAAACAGTTCGTCGACTGTTCCAAAAAGATGAATTCAAGACGAGAACAGCTCACATAGGGAATTCTCTTTGAGTTTGTACTCGTCTCAACCACCGTAAGACACTCTTCTTTCCGTGTTTCCCTAATTAAGAAAACTCGTCGTTCTCCCGGTAAGTATGACGATGTCGTTCGCTTCCTCGCGGATTTTGATGGCCATTAAGACATCTTAAAGCATCTTAATTCGCGTCGGCAAGAAAGTTTGACGATCATATTCGAGAATTCGTTTCCACGCGCAGAGATGATTACATTGTCTCTGATTATGATATTGTTACGCGAATAATTTTAGAAATGTGTATTAAAATGTTAGCTTTTTTGCTACGTATGAAATAAATTGTTTTAAATGTTCTTTTAAATAGATATCATAAAACTCTTTAAAAAGAAGTAAAATTTCTTGATTGTTAATTTAAAATATGAATTTTTACATTTTATCGATTTATATTGTAATTTTATATGTTCTGTAACATGAAAAAATGTAAAATATTATGTTTTAATTTTGGGATGTTACTTTTTCCAATACTAAATTAGTTTATTAAAACGATTATATATGACATGTTTTCTTTGTTTACTAATATTGGATATTATAACCGAGCTTTTTATGATAAAAATATCAGTTTTATATTGTTTTAAAATTCTTTTGTCAAAAAAGTAATATAATAATGACGATGTGTGTACGTGTATTGTGTTTAATAAATGTCAAATATATTATTTAGTCACAAACTAAGTTTATTTCTTGCAACAAATTCTTTATTGAATGATTCCTCTTACAAGCAGTATATTTGTTGTTTAATATAGCCTTCCTGTTATTTCATCCTATCATCAAGATATTAATGATTTCGATTCTATGTAACATGAGCACACAGATTCAATTCTAGTGGTTGCTTGAATATTTTCGCAACGCGTGAGCATCCAATTAGTGTTAGCTACGCTCTGATGCCGTCGGAGTAATTATCTCATAATTGATACACTGCCGCCGCACGCAATCAAACAAAACGAAAAATATCTCGAATTAAGGAACGCTCGTACTGGCGTG
>NW_017300124.1:67359-79529 GCF_001594075.2 Trachymyrmex cornetzi | reverse complement strand
CCCCCCCCCCTCCCCCTCCCGGTCTACCCCAAATGTATGCGCGACGCTTAGGGTGAATTTGCCACGCGGTTAGTGTTTCGAGCTTGGTTGGTTGCAAAATGTTTCTTGCTGAGTGTATAACTCGGCTACAATTTAAACGTCGCATTATTGTCGTAGGCTGAAGTCGGCGGATAACCACCGACTTCATCCACACGGGATTAGTCGGACATTCACATCCTCACGTTACTCTTCTGTTCCTTCTGGTTGTTACTTAATTGCACCAGATATTTCAATGACACGTTTTTACAAAAATAATAGAAACATAATTTGATCATGTATTTGAACAGATATGAAATCGATTGTTCGTCAACAAATGTTTGTTAAGAACATTATTTATTCTAATATTTTATATTTCTTAATATTAAATATCTTTGTACTAATAAAGATAAAGTTAACTTTTGTAAGATGTAAAAATAAAAAATCACTAACTTAAAAATAATTTATTATAAATTTACTTTTATTAAATATAAAATATATATGTATGAATTCTTTCATATTTTCAAAAAATTAAATACCGATTAATATTCTTGAAGACAGAAAGATTATTTTATATATTTGAGTAAATGTATAAAATATTTTATATATTTGAATAAAATTTGTTTTTACAATTAAAAAAAAGTGTAGGAAAAAATATATAAAGAATTTTTTTTAATTTAATCTGAATAAATAAATACCGATAATATCGTTTATATGTAAATTATTTTAATCAGCATTTATTAAAAAATAATTATTATTTGCAATTTATTATGAAGATAATGCAAATTTTACATTACACCTTATTACATTTAGAATTTTTTTATAATATATTCAATAAACCATTTTAAATTATTACGAAGAATAAAGATGCACGGAAAATGTACGTTATCGGAAAATTACTCAGGGACTCAATAGTGGATTTTCATTACGTAGAGGCATAAGCTTTTGATAATTCCATTTCGTAATTCCTTTCTACGATTTCATCATCGGAATGGGAGATAGCGATGCAAAAAGCTTCATTAGACATTCCGTGCGCGAGGACGCGGTCGTATGTTGCAAAAGACACCGTACGGTTATAGTACGCGGCCGTGCGTTTATCGCCGATAATTAATCGTGGAAGAGCGGCCGAATCAAAGGAATCAAAGGAATGAGTCGATTCGGCACGAGCGTGGATTATACGAGGGGCACGAATTTAATTTCCTCCCTCTGTCTGCCAATATACCGGAGGGATTCGTAAGCGAACTAATTATTTTGCGAACCATCTACCCAGTGGATCGGCCCGATGAAGAAAAAAGGAGAATGGAAAAGAGGAGAGGAAAACTGGAAAGAAAGTCATGGATGCCTCAAATAGCCTTTGCTTAAAAAATTAACTTCATTTTTAAGTCATTTATTTTAAAGATTAAAATATTAGTTTTTTAATATGATAATAATATCATAAAGAAACAGAAAAAAAGAATATTATAAGATTTTTGAAATTTTTATTATTATCTTAGAAAATTTATACAAATAATGGACTTATAAAAGGCAATTTTTAAATATTAAATTTACAGTCATCATAATATCATTTTTTTTATTCATAACAATTAAATGGTCTTTAAATTGATTTATTTCATAAGCATATGCAAATTAATTGCATGGCGTCATCGTAGCATTGCAGTGAGCTTATCAACGAGCTTAGAATATTAATTTACATTATTATTTCGTATTTCACGTATACGTTCGAAAAAACTTGTTAGATTTAGTTATAATTTTGTTTCACTGATATTTTCAAGGAAAATACAACATTGGAAATTTTGTCGATACGATTCTGCTGGAAACGGATGGGCGATCGAACCGCGCAATAAGCGAAAGTTATTTTGCCGTTGCAAACTCGCGGGAGGGAGGACGCCAGCGATAAGCGGTTATCAGAGTGTAATTCAATTACTGGATCTTCACAGTGCCCCAAGCACTATTGTCCCGTTTTTCCCCTCTCCATTCCGATCCCTCTGTCCCCATAACGAACCTCCGACTTCACTACTCTACTCACACCCTCACGGGCATATAGGCGCTGATTCGTTATCACCCTTTACCTGCCACGACACAATGGCGTTAAACAGGAGATAACCAAACTGATATTGTGGGTCTGCCCTCGAGTTCATCGCGGTGACGACAACTTCGTTAACGTGGCATGAAAGAGAGAGAGAGAGAGAGAGAGAGGGGGGGGGGGGGGGGGGGGGGGGGGGGGGGGGAGGGAAGAGAGGTGAGGAGGAGTGGAAGAGAAGTGAGGAAAGGGATAAAGGAGGGGAGAAGAAAACCGTCCACGCGTTCTTGATAATTAACCGATTAAATGCACGCTTATGTCTCAAGTAAAGGCACATTGTCCACGTTCTTGGCTAATTAATGAAAAACGAAATCTTGCAACACATAGTGGCATAGTCATCGTGTATCAGATATCAGATAATTATTGGATATTAGATGGTTGAATTACGTAGATATTTAACAGCAACATATCAACGACTATATTCATCGTAGGTCGTATAGCGTGACTTAACTTTCAATTACGAGACACCGATTAATTCTTTAAAGACAAAAACTTACTTTTAAGCTGATCTTCAATAGTTTTTATTATAACCAAAATTTAAGTGAATAAGCAATTTAAATCTAATACGTAAGAATGAAATAAAATAAAAATATGTAAGTGTGATCAATATCACATTTTAACACTTAGAGTTATATAAAAAAAAATCTTTTCACAATGACGATTATTAACATAATTTCTTAAAAAAAATCTTTGTCACATTTCTGTTTTAGTGCACTTCATATTTTATTCTGTCCCATTTCTACACTACTTGTCTTTTGAACAACGTATAGTATTAACTGGAAAATAATCAAACTGATTGAATAATCAAGGTGCTTGTAGCCTTGCAAGTTAATGTCTGCTACCATTGCAATTGCTTCGTTAATGTAAGCGAGCTTTGAAGAAGAAAAGAGACGAAAATGGAATGACGGAATAGAAAGGAAGAAAGAAAGAGAAGGAGAGAGAGAGAGAGAGAGAGAGAGAGAGAGAGAGAGAGAACAAAAGTTGACCAAAACTTGATGGTGCGAAACTCTTTAACGACTCTTGCTCACGACTTCTCCTTCACTAAAAGTGTATAAAAAAGGACGGAACATTTAACGACAACCGACGTTATATTATATGCATATTTTTTGCTCACAGCTCTTCGAAGAAAGATTCTATAGGCTAAAATATTTCTAAGCTATAATAGTTTAATTCTGATCTAATCACTAAGAAAACGGATACAGGTGAATAGGTATAATGCCTAAAATGTGTAAACATTAAAAATTAAATAATTACGTACGATGTATATTAAGAATAATTTTTTTTGATAAATTTTTTTATAACAGACATCAATTACATGGTACAAATCTAATGCATGTAAACATTGCAAATTTAACACAAAAACATAGAAAATTTATTAAATTTATATAAAATTAGTTAATGAAATTGTTGGCAGCTTCATCCGCATTGATTTTAATAAGGCTTTATATTGATTGTAAAATAAAAATCAAAAATTTTAATCAAAATAAAAGAAGAACAAAAATGAAAACACTTTTAATCTAAAACATAAAAGCATTTGTTTTTAATGTAACGTTTTTATTAAATTAATAACAAATATATAAAAAAGAAACGCGCGATAAAAAATACGTACACATGGACAGGATACATTTTTTTTTTCAAATATTACGTAAATATCCACAATATCTATGCAAATGGAAAGCAAGTCGATTAAAAATTTGCATTGAAAAAATTCTCGATGGAAAGATACCGTAGCATTTTTTGTAACGTACTAATTGGCTAAAGGGCCACGATGCTAGGCGGGTAACCAATTAAAAAGAGCTGAGCGCAAGGAAAAAAAGCTGAGCGCGAAAGTTGCCTTTATAATCGATTCTCTCAAACGAACTCGGTAAGAGCAAGAAACTTAAGCGAGACTGTCTTCGTTATTAATTATTAATTATCTCGTCCGTTTATTGATGCAGTTTTGCATTAAGTCTTTTATCCTACAGCTACTTTCTGATAAAATATGCTTTATAAAAGAGAAAATATAACCTCTGTCAAAGAAACTTTTAAATACATTAACTAGACTATTATATTAATTTTTAGTTAATTGTATTTTAAGTTAATCGTTATATATTATTAATCATTTATTTATTTAAGCAATTGAAGATTAGCTTCAGAAAAATTATTTATAAAAATAACTTAAAAGCATTTCTACTACGGATACAGAACACAATTTTTAAACGTTAAATAAATAAGACGATTCTACTATTTTGTCAATGGATTACTTTTTCTAAAAAAGAAGAGAGCTACTTTCTTCTTTCTTTTTCTATTTCCCCATATCTCTTTCTCTCTCTCCCTCCCTCTCCCTCTCTGCCTATGCAGAACTAATCGTTTCGAAAGAATCAATTCGTTTCAATCATTAGATTTGATCAAAGCTTATATATTTTAATCAAGCACGTCACAATTCTAGAATAATCAAAATTTTCTGTTCAATCTGCTGTATTTAATTACTTTTACTAATAAATGAGAAAAACGTATATAGTTCAAATTAAAATTGAAATAGATAAAAATTGAAAAATCAATACATAAAATAGCAATTTTTTGTATTTTATCGTTGCACGTTGATATTGCAGTTATGTTCTAATTTAGTTGCAAAATCAAGCGGGAATTAAAACACAAAGCATAATATCTTTTTCTGTTCAATTGTATTCAATATATCTCATGTTATTACTCTGTGTGTGTGAGCGTGTGTGTGTGTGTGTGCGTGTGTGTGTGTGTGTGTGTGTGTCGTGACCCAATCATAAAATAAAAATCAATGCGCGAGGTATACAGAACAATAAGTTTTATATTTATCGATCTATACGTTTTACGATATTGCTACTCTGTTTTGATTAAAATTACAAAGTTAAATAACAATTTGATGTACAAATATATACATCGATAAAGCAACGTTAATTAATATTAACTGCAATCCCACTTTTTATAAGATTGCAGCTAATGTTAATTAAAATTCTATCAAATTATGATTGAAGCGCACGTAGTATCTTCTTATCAGTGCATCCGTTTCATGCTACTACCATTATCATTTTGATCCAGCTGCATATGTAAAAATATGAGTGATGTTCTCTCTTACCGATCTGGTTGCTGCGACACGTCGCTATTGTTGTTATTCTGATCCAGCTTCATTGTACCGCTAGTGAACAACTTATAATCGAGCATAGTTTCCGAGTGTGTCGCATTCAATAGTGCGCTCGACGTCTGCACGCAGGGCTCGAACATTGATCGTTCTTTCTCGAATTACACAATGTGCGCTGCAATCGATATAACAAAAAAAATCTTCAAACATTTAATGTCAGTGATACCGATAACCGCTGTCGTTCGACGCTGCTCGTTTCGCCGCCAATTCGCGACGACGGAATTTGAAATTCAAATTTTATTAACTGGTGAACCTTATTGGAGACGAAGAGTGACCTGTTACGTTTAATTAACTTGAATGAACGAATTCGATGCGATATCGACGGAGATCACGCTCTGACGCAAAGGACTCTTGCATGATCAATATTGAAGCAATACGCTGTATTAATAATATTAACAGAACTTCGTTATTTAAATATTAATATTACTTCGAACAATTCAATCATGTTGCACAAATCCCTTTCTCTTTTGTTTAACAAATTGTAAAACAAAATGGATTAAAAGAGAAGAAAAGAGCTCAATGAAAAATGAATGTAAAATATGAATTTAATATAATCATGAAAATATCTTAAAAAATTTATGTTTATAGTTTAACTAAAAATAGTAGAAGTCGTATAAAGTTAATTTATTTGGCATGTTATTGTCAAAGACTTATCAGGAAAAATATTTTAAGTATGAAAGAAAATTATTAATTTGTAAAATTATATATATATATATAATTTCGTATAACGAGAAAATATTTTTTTATAATAATTTAAATGTAAACAATATAGACCGATTATATAATGTTACTTTTAAGTATTAGATACAATATATTAAGTTTCGAGGAGAAATAACTTTAGAAACAGTACATTATATCTAATAAATCATGAAATGTTCTATAAAGAATACAGAGTATTAAGAATCATTATTAAACATGCAAGGAGACCGCTTTAAGAAAATTCTACAGTTATTCGATAAATCGAACGTTCTCGAACTTCGAAGTTCTTCTACTTACCAAAGAAAACACACTACTGATACAATCTAAATTGCGCAGCATACACAATAACACTTGGATTTATTAGAACTGAATATAAACGATGCTTAGGAAATTGATGAAGAATCGAGCCGCTTGAAAAGCTGCGTATCGATCCGCAGCACGAGTTCAACTGTGGACTATTTTGGATATGTCCATAAACTAAGGTCGTGGCGTGATATTGTTATCTGCTGCCAGGTAGATCGTGCACGTAAACATAAACGAAAAGATTCCACGTTCTTATACAGAAATTCATCATCGTAAATATCTTTCGAATGTTACACAAGGTGTCCTTGTCTTTGCTTCTATTTTATTAAGTAGAGTATCGTGAGAAAATGTAAAATTAAATGTACAATTAACGTTAGGATTTGTATTAAAATAGTATTTGATCCAGTTGTATATTCGCTATTATATTAATCTTACATATTTCACTATAATTTATTTCTTTGTATTAGTATCATAAATTCAACATTGATTATTTCCAAATAAAATTCGTATTCGAGACGGGAAGAAATTTATAATTGTTGAAGAGCATTACATTTTCATACAAAAATGTACAAAAATTATCAATCTGTATTTACATACGATACTATGTTACATACTGTAAGATTTTAAGTCTTTGCGAATATCTTTAAAATAATTTATTATTTACACGACAATATCATTATCTATAATTAACATAATACTTAATACTTATGATGTTTAAGAAATATCTCTTTAATTTGATTACAAATTTTACACACGCATATAAAAGATAAATCTAGAATATTAGAGTAATAAAGAATGATATAAAATTATAATAAAATCTACAATATTATAGTACAAATTTAAGATGACTATAAAAAGCAAATTTTTTTATATTTGAGCAGATTGATATAAAAATTTCTCTTCTAGAGAGTACGTAACTTATCAATCGGTAAATTTCGAAAATTTTTTTTCTAATGTAGTATTATAAGTTTTTTCAATATTTTAAAATTTTAAGATGCTTGTTAGCACTGTTATTAAATTAACAATAAATTTAATTCGTAATGTTATTTCAGCTTCAGTTTATAATTGCGTTTCGACAATAACCGTGCAGTCTATATAATTGAAAGACGTATTTAAAATTTAGAAATGCTATTACCATATTGGTAGGTACCAAGATTTAGCCTTGACCAAGTTTAATGATATTTACTTGTTTATGTTAGTCACACACAGCGATATAATTTAAATTTAACTTGTTTTAATTTGATTGAGAGACAACATTATTGCATAAACACATATCGCATGACTTTGGTCGAAATAACTAATAGAATATTAATACGGAAATTTAAAATAAAAATGTAGGAAAGGCAATGTTCAATGTCGTTATTTTAAAGAACTTAGAAATAATTGGGACCTAGAACAAGATATCGATACTTTTATAGTATAGCGAACTATCGTAAGATTTTCCCTCTTGCGCGTAATTTAGCGATGAGCGCGCAAAAGTGGAACTGAAACACTCGCAGTTTTTATTGGTAACGATATCGGATATGCCCTCGTGTTGCGCGAACATGGTGGGAGAATCTTTAAAAGATCGGCACGAGTACGCGGCCATATTCTACTACAAAGGTAGAAGCTAGAAGCTAGAAGAAGTGTGTTGAGAAGGTTCCGCGCGTAAACTGATATTCCGTTCGGAGCACCGAGGCGAGAAAAGTGTAGCCCGAGCTTAAGAGGCACAAAAAAGCGCTTTCCACCTTCGCGAAGTAAGCAACGTCTCTCTGGCTCGTTCCTTGGAAGAGGTGGAAGCGCGAGAGGGTTCGGGGATTGGATTCAAGGACTGAAGAGCAAGTGGCAGAACGTGGAGGATCTTATTTACCGGTGGAGGAGAGTCAGTTTTTCTACGGACACATAATCTCTCTCCGCTGGCATTGTCGACCGTCTGCGTCATATTTCATTCCGAATATAACTTCAACTTTGACACTATAGGCATATATTTCTTCAATAGATACCCTATTCTGCCTCTATCAAAAAGTATTTTGGATGACAGACCAAAAATATCTGTCACAATGGGATCCTTGTTGAAATTACAATTTTCTATACCTTTTTATATTCTTGGATATAATATATCATAACTCATAACATTCTCTAAAATTGAAGATATAAATTCGATCATTATATAAATAATTACATATCGACTTCAAATTATGCTGAAGAACGAGCACATTTACGTTCCATGTCTATAAGAAGCACGGAAAAATGTGAGAATTCAAATAAAGTAAAGAAGGAAGAACAGAGGAATTTAATTCACGAGCTATGAAAGAGGCAAAGGGCAACAATGTACTATAATCTGCATAAAAGGTACATGTAAATTTTTCCACGGCGTATACATTATACAAGACGTATTTTAAGATATTTGAAATAATACAGATTATTCAATCGGGAATGGGAGTTATTTACATAAAATTGTTCTACAAGAAAGATACATAGAAAAAGATTAATTATTGAACTTATGTATATAATAAGTAGCTGAGGGATATTTAGAAGATAATTAATATTCTCGCGCGTGAATATATTGAGCTAAAACATATTGACACCATCTACCTCACATAACTTGTGCCTCCTCATCTTGCTACGAGTAATTTCCGCAGTTCAGTACTTCAACATGCAATAGCGCGGGAATAAACTTTGAGGGTTAAAGAGCAAGAGCGGAAGCGAGCGACCGAAGTACGCAGTCTTCTTTCCTTCTTGTTTTTTTATTTTTAACTACAGCTCTCCGCTTCATGGACGAACTGAGTCTCGACATATGTAGTACGACATCCTCCTTGCATCGCTTCAGTTTTTAGGTATTACGTGGCGCACTTGACTTCTTAACTTCTTCGGAAAAGTTCTCGACAGTGCTCGAAAGTGGAATAAGGATAGGGCGTTTTCATTACATAAAATGAGACATCATGTTTGGAGTGGACGTATGCTCTCAAACTTGGTTTTCCATGGGGCAGATTCTCTCTCTGTAGCAGTTTCTTTAATTAAATTACTTATAAATAAAATAATATAATATAATATAAAAAAAAAACCTCTTGTTATTATATGCTGAAGTAATTGTATCAGTTATTTGTAAAAAAAATTAAAATCGATCAACATAAATATAAAAAATTAAACAAATTATTGATATAACTTGGCGTATCTTTCTTTCTTATTTAAATATTATAACAGTAATATTTATCTATTAATTATTTTCGATAAATATTTGTACTAAAACAGAATTTTTTAAAAAGTTTTTGTATTTTGTTAAATTGTGATAATTTCTCTAATAATTCTGTTTGTCTATTGGTACTTTAAATAATTGATTCCATGACATGACAATATTATAGCTTTATAAAATATTGCACAAAAACATTAAAATATATTAATTCAGAGGGTGTTTACCTAATTTTATAAAAAAAATTTCCCTGAGAAGATTAGAAAATTTTGTAATGCAACTTTGAAATAAAATTAAAGTACAAGCAATGCAATTAAACTATATATTGTAAGTTAGTAGAAGGGATTCCACGAAATTATATCTATCATTTTCTACAAGTTTATTTTCTATGAAACTTATGGAACAGTACAAAGAAGGTTTTTATCAATGAGCTATTCTGTTCTGCTGAGTATTGTCTTCTATTGTCAGCTTAATTTTCTTTACAAAAACTTTAAAAAGAAAATTCCAAAAATTTCCTAGAATACCGATAAAATTCTACAAAAATTTCTTATTCTTTCAATGGTAAAAAGAAAATCCCTTGAAAATTCTATATTTTTTTTCAGATTTATTCAGATACTACCCTGTGATTGTATGAGAAAATTTAACGTTGCATTTTTGCTTTTGCTCAGCAAAGTTATCATTCATGATGACGAAAGAATTACAGATGGGAAAACAATGCAAAGTTTAAAAAGAATAAAGCAAATGCATTAGTTGTGAAATATATCAGAATACATGCAGTGACGAGAATCTGCTTTTTACGCATAAGTTTATCGAGACTTTCTTGGCCGTACGACAAGTACTAGTTAAGCTAATTTAGAATTACAGTTTTAGGTAGCGAGTAGCTCCCTTCCTTCACCACTTTTTTCGTTCTCGCGTTTTTTTCGCCTGGTCGACTATTTTCCTGTCCACCGTCGCGCTTGTCGCGAGCCAACTTGTTACAAAGGAACCTACGTCGCCAAAGGGCGAACGTAAAATTGGCTCGAGGAAAAGTTTTGCAGACGCGATACGGTTTTACTAGAAAAAGAAAAACGCGAACCATTAACATTGGGTTGTGCCAACTCCGCTTAGCGCTACCAGCGAATATAATTTTCTTTCTGTGTTGTAATGGAAGTTACAATCCAAAGGGAAACAAAGAATCACTGATGAAATAATTATCAAAAGAGACGAAACAAATTTTCAAAGTATCAGTTTCAGCAATAATTTTCTATTTGAAACTGTCATGATTGAATCACTAATCAATTTATTATTTGTTTCTGTAATATAATTTCTTGGCTGGAAGAATCAATAATAGGTATTTAATTATCTAATAATAATAATAATAATAATCGAAAAATTAATTTTTCTAAAGAAAATTAATAGAGGAAGGTCACCGATACCGACATACCACTTTGTTTTTAGACAATATTTCTTAAACAAAAGGTAAAAATACAACTTCAAAAACATAAGTACAAAGTAAAAAGTGTCTTCTATCAGATAGTATAAGCAATTTTTATAATAATGTTTGCAATTTTGCAATAATTAAGTTTTTCGTAAGTTATGCAAAAATGAGGTTCCAAAACTGACATAGTAGACAATAATACCAACATTCCTATTCTATAAATAAAGATATATCCTATTCCGTAAAGAAAACTAATTTATGAATCTATAAACATTTAAAATGACATAATATTATCAATAATACAGTCACTATTATTTTAATTACGCAATTTGCAAAAGAACACCGTAAGAATTTTCTTCTCGGATTCATAGAATTGGTTTTTAGCTGATTTGGTATAGAAATAAGCCACAAATATATGAATTATGAGTTTGTACTTCTTTAATTAACTTAACAAATCATGATTTTATTGGTATTAATAAAGTGCAATAGTTAGTTTCTGAGAAATAAGGGGATATCATTTTAGGAGATCTATGTCAGTATCGGCAATTTTCCTCTAATCTTTATACGTAAACAACTAGAATAGAATAAATAATAATAAGATGTAGACCAGAAAGATATACTCGTGAATATAATTTGCATTCTTGCTGCTTGCGTGATGTGATATATGTATTAGTACACTTTTTAAAAAATGAAATTTTATGCATTGGAAAAGACGCATAAAGAATGTGAATAATTCAGTCGCGCCTTTTTGATTGACGTTGTGTTTCTACTCGTTATTTCGCATGCGCTAGAAGCCGTAACAAAGTTAGATAGACCGTGAATTTTCAGCAAATTCGCTGGGTAATTATTTATTGTGCTTACGCGCCGTTGCGCATTTCCCCAGAACATAGAGACAATGATTTATTGTATAATAAATGAAATCATAGAATAATCATTTCGGACGCAGTGACACGCGAACTTGGACTCGTTACAGTCGTTACATATTCGACTACAGTGGAAAGGTTATATAATTACAATACGATTCAATTGTTGCCTTTCAGAATTATGTAGTGAGTTCTTGAGTACCGACGGTATTCGATCGGCATGCTGTTTTAATATTTCAGTGCTTCCAGGAATCATCAATGCTTTGCTATCGTGCATCATTGCGATACGTAAAATAAATGGGAACCTACGTGAAGAAATGAAGTACGTTTCAATAAATTTCACCCATCCATAGAATAGTAAAACCAGACGTGGTTCGTCATTTCGATCGCGGTAACACGCAAATTCGAGCTTATTACAGAACTGCGGTGAGCTGTTCCGTAATTATGACAGAGTTGGCAAATAATTTAAC
>NW_017300124.1:51519-67327 GCF_001594075.2 Trachymyrmex cornetzi | reverse complement strand
CCGGCATTTTTTCTTCTAGAAAAGTGATACTTGATCGAAAATTTCCATACAAGTGTCTCCCAACTAGTGGTAGATATATACCCATCACAGGTGCGCGCCTAAAGGCGTCATGCCGGCGGGCGGTGGTATAAGCGTATGCATCAATTTTCGGAAATTTTTTGCTCGAAAACGGTGCATTTTTGCGGAAAACTTGTAAGTGCCTTTTTTGTTCAGAATTTTGTGAAGTATACGAAAAAATTTTTGTTCTGAGAAAATTGAGTTTTTAATTTTTTTCCCGCAAATCGTCAATAGAAAATCTTGAACTTTTCGACTCGCACTGGACTAATCTGTGATTATTCATAAACTGGGAAGCCTGAAACTGAATTTGACAACAAAATTGTATTCGGAACGTCAAAATATAGAAGCAATAATGTATTCATTCAAAGTTGCAAAAAAAAAATTTGTTTCTGACTTTTATGAAAAGTTTGGTTTTTATGCAAAAATCGAAGATGTAAGTTTAATTAGATGATCCCATCCATAGAATAGTAAAACCAGACGTGGTTCGTCATTTCGATCGCGGTAACACGCAAATTCGAGCTTATTACAGAACTGCGGTGAGCTGTTCCGTAATTATGACAGAGTTGGCAAATAATTTAACAAGACCTCAAGTGGGATCGCGAAGTTTGTGAATTCAATATTTTCTACTTTTACACGCTTCACTTCATAAATCTTTTTATTATCATTGTTTACACTAATTAGTATTAACTCTATTTATTATTAACGTTAAACTTTGTTAAATGTCTGATAGTAATTTATACGTTATTATCTTCTAACTAAATTTCGATCTAAATTATTACCTTATTTTAATCATTTCATCAATTTTCAACTATAAATCTGTATAGTCGTACAAATTCGCATAAAACTTTTTTATTTTCTTACGATAAAAGTTTTAGAAAGTTTAGCAGAACATTGCATTAAAAGATAAAATCGTATTGTAGAGAAAGAAATAATATAATATCTAAAGATATATAGTTAGATACATTAAATTACAATGCCATTAAGAACTGATATTTTAACACTTCTTGGAACACGCGTGCAATGCTTCGTTATGCGTATGACACACAAAGGCAAACGTCAATACAACTGGCGAGGAACATTGTAGAACTACACACAATATACTTTCGTAAATGTTGCAAATACGTATCATCGACTGAAAGTGAGTGCGAGTGATCCAGAATTTCATGTTTGCAGAAGCGGGCAGCGGAACGCGCGGATATTTCGCGCGAGGCATAAATGTGAAAAAAAGAACGAGCGGCACCGAGCAAATGCATTTGATTAATTACGACGTGGACGTTTTTCAGTCGTAAAGCAAATAGAATCCGTCCCTGGCGTCATTCCGAGCCTGCCGAGCACCGGCAAAGCCCGGTACGTGTAAAGCCGGCGAACAATGAATAATATTGCGCCTGTTTGCATTTCATCGCGCTCGCACACATTACTAACGCCCCGTCTGAACCGGTCCGGTCTTTTCGATAGGGCGGCTCGGCTCGAAGGTTGGTGTGAAATTGGGGGGGGGGGAGGGGGGTTGGATGAACCGTACTGGGCACTCAAGTAATAACGAAATTGACGCAGGAAACGCGAGCGCGTACTCGAGCGCGCGCGCTTATGTAAATGCGAGTGATAGCGATCGAGGAGAGGGGAGGGGGGGAGGGGGTTGTAGACCAATTAATTTGCTCGATGCATAAACGCGCGGCGTGCGCGAGACTGCTCTTCTCGGCAACGATGATCGATCGATTTGCATACGTTATTCGTGAATGATCGGCTATGACGCAAACAATGTAACGTCAGAGTCATTCTTGAGAGAATTTTTGATTTACCAATACAACCAGTCATAAAAATTACATGGAAAAATTTTAAGATCAATTTCAGAACGGACTTTTATGTAACGACGATTCTATTAAACATTTTTAATAGCCCTCCTTTTAATATTTGTTACATCTCCGTTACTTATAGAAAAAAAAAACATAGGTGACAATTTTATATTAATGACGAGTTTTATATGTAGAATTGATATACATCGTTGGATAAAATAATATAATTATAAAATCATTCATTCAACTATGTGTGTACATTAATTCTATATAACATAAAATTATAATTATTATCTAAAAGTAGGTCGAGGCGGATCGGATCACAGGGCGAATCGTATCAATATCAGTTTTGAAATAGTTTAGTCAACAATTGTCGTTAGTTCTGTTAAGTTTTTATTTCAAACGAGCTGTTTTAGTGTGCTAGTTTCCGAGCGCATCCTCTGCAGAAATAATAGACGACAGTTTTGTTTGCGTGTGATTCGATGTCAGCTGACAATTCGAGCGCAGAGATCGCGAGTGTACGAAGAAATTTTGTTGCTCATATAAAATCATGATCTCAAAAAATCATGAACTTTGTGACTTTGTAACATAAAAGTGTGTTAAAACCCGAGTAGAAATTTGATCGGGTACGCCCGATGTACGATCAGGTCATGACCAGGAAGTGGTAGAGTATGCCCTAGTCGGGAATTCTCCACTTGGGCCTGATCAGGGAACGGTAGAGTACGCCCTAGTACGACTTTACCGATTTGCGCCTGATTCGATGCAAATCAGTGCACCCTTCTCAATATTTTTTAAAGGTAATTCTTACATGGACCTGATTTCTTTGCCCTTACATTACCCTCTAGTCTGGTTAAATCGTCAAGAGTTATAAGTGAGGGACACCGGCTGCTCCGACGAAAATTAAACGCAAAAGAAAGCGCATAGAAAGAGCAAATAAATATTTTTATTTTTGTACGCTTTAAAAAAGAAAAGTTATATCGATACATATAATATAATAAATAATAATATATACACATTATATATAAGTTATATATCCTTTCAGATTAATAAAATAATCAATTCATAATATTTATTGGATTTTTAAATTTAAACACAGTCAAAACTCCTAAAACCTAACCAATACTGAATTTAGAAACATCACCCAAGTGTTTCCGCGTATCATTTTATCCTTGTTGTTCACCGAATGTTAAATAAGGATAAAACGATATACGGAGATACTAGGGTGATGTTTCCGAACGCAGATCTATAACCTAATTTAACTTTAGCATCAATGCCCTACTAGTACTGTACTAGTACCCTACCAGAACTGCGTAAAAAAATATAAGGCGCAAAAAGGGGCTACTTATAAGGCCCTGATAAGGTCTGCCTGATCAGGCGGAAGACGTTCCGGATGTTACATTAGCCCTCAGGGCCTAGTAGGATTTCCTCATCATTGTCTAATCAGGCATCAGGGTATCCTTGTTTGGACTCTATCAGGACCCGTCTACAATTTCTACTCGGGAACTTATGCAAATTATAATGATTTTTACAGTATATATAGTTTGCTAAATTAATCTAATAAACTGATGATTCGCTTTATCCCTTAATTTCGCTTTGTCCTATAATTCCCTCTCTTCTCGGTTTTTACGTTGTGCAATAAGAAATCCATGTGTGTATGTAATATTTTGTTATAAGACTTAAGCCAAAATCGAGCGTAAAGATTCAGAATGTATGATAAAACTTAAGGACAACATTTGTTTTCGATTATAAAGAAAAATTGATCTAATTTGCCTTGATTTATTCTATATAATTGTCACTCTGTGTTTTTCGCTTAGTGTATATTAAGATTTCCTTCTGAAATGACAAAGCTCTATCTAAAATTCAGTAAAGAATAAGATTACAAAAAAGCGTAAAGAGAGTGAAACAACTTTGTTTAAAGCATAAGCCACAACATTATATCTTTCTAACTACGGTGCAATCATTTTATATTTTGCATCCCCACAGCGCGCAAGTATACCAAAATATTTTCGCATCTTGTTGCGATTACAATTAGGCACGATCGGGTCATTACGCCGCGGTTCCGCGGGTATCACGCGCGGCCGTTTAATCACGCGTCGTTTCGTGCATTAAGTAAATCCGATTACCGGACAATGCCGCGCAAATTCGATTCCAGTGCTGCCGCAACGTAGGAAAATTAATGTACGCCACCCGCCGCCCATCTACCCGCCGGCAGGTCGTCGGCACGTTCGACGTGACGAAGGAAACTGCTGGCGCAGAGGTCGAGGATTTTCTTCCGTTTTTCTGCTCGCCAAGTAGGTCTTCCCTGCCATCTCTTTCTCTTTGTCGACGCGGCCACTGCTTTCCTCACTTCTCCGACGAGCAATTCGCGTTCTTACTGCTGCGAAGAAAAAAAGAGAAGACTATGGGGAGCAAGGGGAGGAAGCGATAGAGGACGGCGGGTGCTCCCTTATTTGCAGGAGCTTAACGATAGATCCGTTTCGCGAACGGAGCAAAAGGTAATTTACATTCAATTCAGAAAATCCCAGATGTCTATTGGCTAAAGGACCGGCCCGGAGAAGAATACCCGACTACCTACATCGGATATCCGGTATCTGCATAATTCTGGCTCCATTCTTTCTATTCCGCTCCAAACCCGTCCGGACACCACCACAGATCCTCCCGGTCTTCGCTCGTCTCTTCGCTCTTCATTGAATCGAATCGAACGCTTCGGGTTACCTACAGTCTCTTTCAGCTACCTCCGTGCGCTTCTTTGGTGTCAGATCTTATCGATTAAAGACTCTCGGCCCGTTTGGATCGCAACCGTAAACGTCCGGATATGGAGGGGTCGATCGAGTGGGTCCGAAGAGTACACGCAATTAAAGTTTCATTCCTCCCCTCTTCTCTCCTTAATTTTCCCCCAGACGACTGGGGAGATCGAGCCACTCTCTTCGTTGATGCCGGAAAATACGAGGGAACGAAGTATCCAGGACGCTTCTATTCAAATGTTTTTGCTCACTACTCTCTTCTTCAAGTGAAATCCTCTCATAGCCTCGCTCTTTCCCGCTATGCGCTTCTTCGTTTGCGTCGACCTTTTTTTACGTCTCTTAAAGGATTTTATCTGCCAAAGCGTGGAAACTTCCCGCCCGACGGAGATGTTTAACTTGAAGACGGCAGTCGCGTTGCTAAAGGTAGTAATATGATATCGATTGGTTTCACAAAATATGGCGATATCACACCATTTTACGAAGCATTTTCGACGTACTCTTTTACGACACGATGTTTTAGCAAGGATTTCAATTATTGACTTCTCAAATTTAGTAAATTTTTAAATCATAGAAATATGTAATAATTACAAAGTACACAAATTTATTAAATAATTATATTTATTTGTAGAATGCAACTTTGAAACTATCATTAATGATACTGAGCACATACTTTGCAAAAATGATATGACGGTTCTTGAATAATTTTCATTATTTTATATGAAATCATACGAAACATTTTACAATTTTTATATACATTTATAAAAATTGTTGTGAATAATCTATTTTATTTCTTGATCATATTTAGCAGAAGAAGATAACACCGAGAAAAACATATTTTCTTCATCAATTAATGTCAGTTGAAAGATAACTGAGAAGTTATTGCAACTAAAAGATCTGAGACAATTCTAGAAAAGTTATAAATCCTTTTCTGCAAGAGAATAAATTGTTTCTCAATATTTCATCTCTTTGCGCTTTTATCGTGTGAACTGCGGATCAGACAAAAGCTCAGGTATAATGAAAAATCGCGGGTCAGGTGTAAGATTTGTTCTTTGTAGCACGATATTTTCG
Source organism: Trachymyrmex cornetzi (assembly GCF_001594075.2). Classification (NCBI taxonomy): domain Eukaryota; kingdom Metazoa; phylum Arthropoda; class Insecta; order Hymenoptera; family Formicidae; genus Trachymyrmex; species Trachymyrmex cornetzi. Next base: position 61,668 of record NW_017300124.1, on the reverse strand, counting down.
CAGTCATCGTAACTTGTTTCGCGCGTAATAAGCCGAACGAGATAAATCGAGTAATTTATTCCTGGCGTAAAGTCATACTTATTTGTGCGGATAAGTCTTAATGGCTACGGTATAAATCTCATGTCATAATTAGTAGGGTGGAACGAAAGTGGCTTCTGGACCGCGGGAACTTTCAGATTTATGTCCTCTTATAGAAGACCCCCTCTTATAAGAGAGAGTTATATTACATCCGTGTATCTTATTATAGAGGGTAAGAACGTTGGTGTACGTTGCATGCCAAAAACTTATACAGACGTCAAAATAGTTCGTCTCGCGGGATGCACAATGGCGGAGAGCGAGCAGTTTTTCAGGTACTCGCCGAAGAAGAATCACCGCGAGAAAGTCGAGGGAACTTTATGATTTGCGAAAAAAAGAGAAGTCGAGAGAAAGATGGAACAGAGATAAATCGGCTGGTCGAGCGACGAGAGGAGCGCGTTCTCCTTCTCTAGTTCCTTATGGTTGCGTCTTTTCCTCCTGTTTTTTGTCTTTTTTTTTTTCCAGAAGACAAAAGCATCACGCGGCACATTCTAATTAGAGGGACTTCTATTATACCGCTGAAGACAGATAATGGAACCTACAGTGTAAAACTCTTGCGTGCGATCTCTCTTGCCCTACGACGTAAATCGCGGTCTCTGCCACTCTTGTCTTGCCCCTTCTTACGCTAGTCGTGCGACCCACTTTCTTAATTGTTCCTCTATTAAAATACACTCTAATTAATATCCATTATGCCTGATATATATTACTCCGCCAGTAGCGCGCCAAGCAAGAGAGCGGCTTTGTAACCTGCGAATATTTGAGGAAATCGCGTCTCAAGAAAACGCAAACTCTACCGTAACGGAAGAAAAGACGTTTTAAGATGGGGAGAAATGATTTAAGCAAATCGGCGTTATTTCTTCGCAGACCAATGCATGATAAGAAAGAAAATTTATACCTATAAATAAAACAAAAGAGGTTATTATTCCTAAAATTAATTCTAATTAATGCTTTTATACATAAATACTAATCAGTTTTAAATTGATATTTCTTATTCCAACAATGATGATAAAGAAGAAAATTAAACGAACGTTATCTCTTCATGTTAAAAGATGTCAGTTCAGTTAGCTTGAAAATCCGTACAAATTCTGAACGTAATACTTTCTGCGGCACGCATGTCATGTTGCGAGATTGTAAGATTTTTCTGTAAATGTCACATCAGCAACAAAATGAATCATCGTTACGTTTACGCGAAAGAGACAAATTGCATCAGGGTTGTTGTACTTTAACGAGATACCCTGAAGACAGCATGTCTTTCATGCAACAGGAAATCATCGTTGCAGTTATATATGAGCTATTTGCTTGGAAAATGTGGTAAAATAAACAGAATTAAAAAATTTCTTTATATCAAAAACACTATATGGCAATAATAATATTTGTAAAAAAAATATTGTTTTATTCAAATCAAAAAAGATAGATATTTCAACAGATTTTTACCTGTATTTGATATAAAGTATAAAGTAATTTAATTATAAAATTTATTTGAATTCTTAAAAAATTATTTTATAATATTTCGTAGTTTTGATAAAATGTATATATCAAGAGAATTCTATTGTTGATATACACGTTCCAAACATTACATTGCATTTTTTTACGTATATATGCTTTTGTTTATACACAGTAAAAAAAAAACATTTCATATTTGTGTTAAAACTAGTCCCTTGTAAAAACTTTTGTGTTGAATTTTTAACATCTAAATATTAATTTAATGTAGTTATGTTACTTGAATGCTTCGTGTTAAATTGATAGTCAACATTTTTTAGTTTAAAATAACACAATTTATGAATAAGTAAATAAATAATGTATTTTAAAACATAAATTCTAAGATAAATAAATAAAATGTGTTATCTTGACATATTATAAATGTTAATTTTACTGAAGAAATGTACTTCCACATAATTTGCTTACAAATTGTGTCAGTGTTACATTTTTTGCGTTAATTTTTCACATAATTTTTTTATTATTTCCTGACATATTCATTTTGTGTTAAATTAACACAGAAATTTGTATAAACTATTTGGGACATATGAAATATGTTAAATTTATTGTAACACAAATTTATACGTATATATTTATGCTAAATAATGTGTGAAATGATAAAAGCCTTCGATATAGGATGCTCTACATTTACTATTAATCCTGAAACATAGTTACGACATCCTGAGAATAAACAGCTCATATCACCTTTTACTTGTCGGCGTACTTTCGCGTTATCCTTTCTTCCGACCTGTCGGCGCGAGATTACAAGACCCAACTCCAACAGGAAATCGGTTTGTGTGGCCTCGTCGGTTCGTGCACCGTTCTTCCTCTCTCTCCACAACCTATGCAAACCCGTTCGAGACTATGTAAAGCAATGCTAATCCGCCGATAAAACCCTTGCCGACGAGCGCACCCCGTGCGGCACATTTTCAACGACGCGTCCTTTCCCTGTTCATTCACTATCACATGCATGTGTGTCGGAATGCACCGCTATGTAGCGCCTCTCCTACTGTGTAGTCACTCCTGACGTATTTTCACGTAATCCGTGAGGACACGCATACTCTACGGTAACTCTATTAGATTCTTGCAAATGGTTTATCCTTTGCTCTCAGACATTTGCTTCTCCTTTTCGTTGCTGTCGCTGATATGGTAGTAGCCCGCAAACCGACTAACCGCGACTCAGACGCTTCTGATAAGCTCTTGCAGTTTCGCGTTTCAAACGCATCTACGAACGTTGGATACGCTCACGAAGCGGTTAAGCTAGGTTTCGATAGCGGTTCCATCGGTGCGCCGAGGTTACCCAAACGACATGAATGATAAATCGTTCGCGTGCACTTAGTGGATTAAAGCGGAATAGACGTCTGTTTCGTGTGCTCTAAGTACTCTAAGACATTCAGTAGAATAGAAAAGTATCAAGGGATAGAATTAGAGTATATCAATAGGGGTAATTTATAATGAATAGATTACACACAGAATTATTTAGTATCGAAGAAAGTAATTACAAGTAGATAATGATCTTATGGGTCGATAGTCAAACTTATTGTCTCGATTTAATACTTGTAAAAGTAATAAAATATTTAGTATGAAATAATTTATAACTAAAGAACTTCACCCATTTTGAGATAATCGCATATAGTTACCAATTGTGTATTATTTTGTAAATAATATCAAAAATTAAATGGTTTTAGATCCTTTGCAGAAAATATTTTTAATTTTTTAAAGCTGTCGTCTTATTCGTTCAGTATCTCATCAACATCAACAGAGCTATTGAAGCTGACAAATATGTCACTAATATCTTTATAGAAGATATCAATGTCAAGATATTTGGCATATCTTAGATATCAAGTGAATAATTAACATAATGTGAACACAGCATCTACATCATTCTTACATGTACCGTCACTAGGAGATGCCCTAGACATAGAAATATCTTGTGGGGGCGAATAAAAAACCATCAGTCTTACATTAAAAGCATCCTTACAAGCAAAATAGCGAAATCAATATACTTTACACATCACATTGATGAAATCTAATGCTCTTCTACCTATGATCTTCAATTGTTCTTTTGGCACTTAAGTAGTTTTAATCTGCTCTTTATATACTATACAATTTGAAGTATCATATGATATATATTACGACTCATCTCTGTACGCGGATGGCTCTAATTTATAAATGTATAAAATGGGCAAAATTTTGTCTGACATTCTGTATATGTATGCGTGTGTATTAAATATTATTTGGTTATAAATAATTTTTAATATCCGATATTTTATTAAATATCTCTGTACATGTTTGACAGGTCAATTTATTTTTTAAAAAGATTAAAAACACAGAAAATTATTTTTAAAACGTTTCTCATTGACATATTTATACGGAAGGAATGAATTTGCTGAAACATCTAAAGCTGGATATAAATCTAAAAATAATTTTGTTCAATTTTTAAAATAATTATGTAGGAAACTCAAGTATAATGAGATATTATACCGCAAAAAATTCTAGCAGCCAGCTTGAGTGTGCATAATAATTATGAATATTAAAAAAAAATTATTTTCGGATCTATACCTGGCTAAATTTTCAGATAGCAAAATCTCTCTTTCCATATTTATTCACATTTGTACATATTTATCCATATTTATTCATCCTGATATATTGTTACTATTAATGGCACATCTAAAATTTTCCTCAATTCCTGCTTGTAAATGGTGCTTAGCGGAAGGTTGAAAGTAATACGATTATTTAAGGACTTCTCTAAAAAGTTTTTCCCCTCGTGACATGCTAGTGTAATCAAAATCTAAAGCGCGTCTTGAAGACGAGCGAATATTTTTGGCGGGTTTTATCACGATGAAAGAGAACGAACCGCGATTCGGTGTGCGGTGCGACGAGAAGTTATGAACGTTTTAGTTGAAGCATTAACGAAGACGGCATTTAAAAGTTGAGACCCGCCTGAAGTTCCGACGCGTAAACATTAAAGTCAGCCGTCTAAGTGGCACCGTTACTTCTTCGTCGAGGAAATAGCTGCGCCCGGCCCGAGACCGAGTTCGTTCTTGATTACGGTATTTCTGGCCCGCGCTTCCGACGAAGCTTTCCCTCCCGAAGCGTGGATATGCTCCGGGAAAAATGTTAGTACTACTGGACGGTCGTTTCCTTCACTGGGTGACTTCATGCTTATTTCCGCGGAAGGAAAAGAAATCGCGTCAGCTTTATTCCGTTCTGAATACCCATGAAGAAAAATTTCAGCGCTGAGAAGACAAATCGCTCTTGCGTCGTGTGAAAAGCGCTTTTCTCGATGCCAATTTTTTCTCGTAATCGTTCTAATTCGAGTAAGTATTGCGTAAATATTTGTCGATAAATTCTAGCTATGCATATACGTTCTTTTTATTTATAATTCAAACATTAATATCAATTTTGTACCATATATATACTGAGAATATCATCAACTTTTTGCGCCCTCTTTTTCCTCTCGTGTTCTCTCAGATTTTCTTTTATCGTAAAACGGAGAATTTTTTTGTTGCCAGTCGACTTTCGTTCAAGGTACGTATCGATTCCTTTGTACAAGACTTTCAAAGACATTTACGCAGCATTTTTTATTTTATGACATCCGCAGAGCAGACATCGAGTCGCGGCTGGTACAAAGCATTTTCTCTCATTCCATAGCGCGCTATCGGAATTTAATAAAACTCTCACTTGGCATACGTACGCATTCAAGAGACAGAAATGCAGAGGCCTAAACGTATTCGAACGCGCATACAAACCAACAGCTCAAAATGGAAAGTTTTATTGGAATTTAATCGGTCAATCGCTCGATTAATTTTGCCAAGACGTGATTATTTTTTATGCTATCTAATAACAAACTAATTAATAAAATAATTTTTTTAAATAAAATTATAAAATAATAAAATTTTTCACTATTTTATATTACGGGTAAAACCGCGTGAAACGTATTATAAATTACGGGAATATCTTGCGATATGGAACAATTGTAATGAATTTATTGGTAATAAGGATACTTTTGACATTTACAGCTAAACGACTTTAAAGTCAAATTAATAAGATACACATATTAATTTAATTGTTATATTCTTAATTTAAATATTATAGAGAATAAAATGGATCATGTTAGCTATTTTTTATAATTTCAGAGTGTATGAATTTATTATATTCCGTCTAATTGTAAGTATTCTATTCAAAAAAGTATCATTATCAAATACATATATATATAATATAAAAAGAGCTGTTTATAATATAATGTAACATATTAACATGTTAACATATTAACATGTATAACATGCGATAATAATAATAATATAATGTAATGATATTGATATATTTTCAAAATATCATTACATATATGTCATATGGAACCATAAAGAAAAATACCTGATATGAGATACGAAGAATCCGGACACACATAAAATTGGTCATCTTGAGAATTAAGGACGCGACACGATTTAATGGATGGTTAAAGCGTGTTTCAGTTCATACCGACTAGGATAGAATAACGCCGTTATGTTCGCCGTTAACGTTCCGCGGATTATAGGCTCGAGTTTTAGAACCTGTACAGTCGTAACGCGCCGGAAAGTCGGCTGTGTATAAGTACCGCGACGACCAACGATGAAATCCGTTTTTCAACACCATTGCGACTATAACACGGTACGAAATAAAGATCGTAAAACAGCTCCGAGGTCGCAAAAGAAAAATAGGTCATCGAGCGGACAACATACGTCTAGTAAAAGTTCATTATCCCATGTGTACAAAATTTACAACTGCAGTCGAAATGATGTACTCAGTTCACATGTTTTGAAACTGAGTTACATAAAAGTATTTCCGAAAAATATCACATGCAAGAATATTATCAGAATAATATTTTAGCAAAGAAACAAGAAAAAAATTGCTAATATTCACTTGTTAAAACAAAATTAATTATTTATACAAAAATATTAAGTATAAAGTTAATTTAAAGATATTTTAACAAAAAAAATGTTTATATTAATTATTATAGCTTCTGTAAAATCCTTAGCGTTAGCCAACTTCGAATATTTTTTTAAAAATCATGACATTAATGAATAGCAATGTTTGCATATTCGCTAAACATTTCAAATTCACCATGTATATTAATTTATTAGAAGCAATATGACTTACATATACAGCTCCGCACAAATGACTATCAAACATGATGGAGTAACTTACCTGAAACAAAAAATAACGTTATCATTAAAATATGTTATATATATTGTATATTTTTTATATTATTCTAATCATTATTCCTATACTATTTTTCATTCTGTTTATATCTCTACACTATATGTAGAGAAATACTATTCAGTATTCGGTACAATTTTCGTTTACGATAGACGTAACGATAATGTTTAAGATAATCTGTTGGTGCGTTCAATCGATCACTACCAGAGACGTGAAGCTGCTTGGAGTTTCAGCATAATGAAGAGTAAGAACTTTATTTTAACATAAAAGCAATGACGTGGTCATGACATGGCTTTGTTCGCGCGGGGCCCAAGTTTCCTCCGTAATCCTGCGAAAGGATGAGGAAGGGGAGGACCTACAGCAACAACAACAACGCGAATCCTCGTTGGTGTGGAGGTAATGGTGGAGATGAGTTCGAGTTGTGCCGAGAAACTAAACCGATATATCTGGTGTCTGCGTAGTTTCCAGAAGCGAGCCGGCACTCTATCTGATAACTGCGTGCGAAATTAATTAATTAATTAGTTAATTAAGATTCGTCGGCTGCAACGACGCGGGCTCGCCCGCCTAGACGCGGCGCCTTACTTTCAAACTCTATACGAAGGATGGAAGATAAAGCTGTATTTCCCATTCGAAGGGCCTGCGCGACTTTCTACTTTCTCGACATAATGCACGATACAGATATAACGGCAGATTGTCTCGGAAGTTCCTCGTTGGAAAAACCACATGCACTCAGGAATGTTCGTTGTTCAAGTGCGGCTGAGTCGAGGGTGGAGTGGCAGACAAGCCGTAAGAAGTTTTTAGCACGGAATTATAGTGGTGGACCAGGTGTAACGACGGAAAGTATAGCGGATGGCGATGGGTGCCGGCGCTTTCTTGTTTCGAAAAGATCTGATGCATTATAGATGAGCACGGTATATCTCTTAGTATTGATCGGATGCATATTTCTCTCGTGAATACAGCAACTACAATGTCGCGCGAAACATGCGGGAAAGCTGGATAATTCAATATTAATTAATAGGTAGAATAACATTTAACTCAAGTTAAATTATTTTTTATAAATTTAGTTCAGTTCTTTCTTGTATTTATTTCCCCTTATTAATAAACAGATAACAAGAATAGTGTATTCTCTAAAACTTTTAGAATTAAACTCACTCTGTAGAGTGAAATCTCATTCTTAAAGATTAAATATTAACCTATATTCTTTGTAAGACTGGCCCAATTTTCATTCTTTAAAATGAGATTTCATTCCAAAAAATTTAGGGAGTGACGATAATTTAACGCTACTTATCGATGTACATCGTCGATAGAATTCAAATTTAACATAAAAGACGATAAATAAGAAAACTTGTCATGTACGAAAAGAAAATTTAATTATCAATTAATTTTCCTATACAGAAAATTTGTGCAATCACATAATTAGTTAAGAATTTAAATTACAGAAGTAATTAAGAGATTCAATTAATATTTAATATCATGACGCAATTTTCAAGACAAAATCTTTTTTCTGCTTTTTACTACATCAGCAGAAAAGTATAAATATTAAATATATAACTTATTTTTATAAAACACATTATATATATAATATATATATGTATATATAATATATATATTCAAATAATTTTAAAAAAGCTATTTTTTCCATTGCAATTAGTATAAAAGCATTTAATTTACTAAGATTTTCAATTTTTAATCCAATGAATATTTGCACGTAAACAAATGTTCTAAAAATGGAGAAACCAATGAATAAACCACGAACACCACAAATATCCGCTGAAACGCCAAAGTGTGTATATATATCTTTTTTTCAGATTAAATTACTCTCGCGGGCAATATCAAAATAAAACGCGTCATACAACACGAACTACGTTTAAAAAATGTTCTAAAGCGCATGTAGTTATTTAATTTAAAATTGTTACGCACATTACTGTAAATTTCCTGCAATAAGAGTTATTGAAAAAACGTAGATTTATCCTAAGTGCTTATAATATAATATCGACATCATCATTGCTCAAATTACTCTTTTGTAGCCTTTTATAAAAAAAAAGTTAATTAACACCAAAATAAATAATTTTAATTGTTAACATTAAAGTCATGTACTAATTAATGTTAAAAGGAATTACATAATTTAACTGTTTGCTTTGTATCTTGTGCAAGTACCTCTAACTGAGAACAGAATATTTTGCAAAAATGCCGAGATTTCCTTGCTTCCTGCTTTTAAAAAGTAAGAGGACATTAGTTCGCTAATCGAGGGTTCGCTAAACGCACGCTTAATCAACGTTGATTCACGCGTTTACAGTCTATGAAGAGCGATTATCGGCTCGAGACGCGTAAGTGTTCGTCAGCCGAATCTTAATTTACCTGTCCGTCCTGGTTTCAATCGATTCGACCAGTTAGACACTTGCACACGCATCGAAACCCCTCGCATGCACCTCTATCATGTACGCTCGTGCAGAAAGGTGAGCTTGATTGTGTGATGCGCTCTCTCTCTCTCTCTCTCTCTCTCTCTCTCTCTCGTTCTCTTCCTCTCTTTCTAGCACACATGTTAACTTCACTCAAGAACTCTTTCATGACAGCTCGTTAATTTTCAACCTACGATCGTATTTGGCATCGAACGAGAGTTGGAGGGAGAGGGGTGTAAAGAGTGATAATTGAAAACGTCAAAATCATCAAAGGCTATGCGTTTAACGAGCAATTTCAATGGAACGTGTTCAGTAAAATTCATGACGTTTAAAAAACTGGTGAATAGCTCAGTCCGATAATATTGGAAAGATCTCCGATGTTACTTTTCTTTTCTCTCGTGATACTTTTTCCGCAATATGAACCAACAAGCGTTGGCATTTGTTATGAGGATGCTTATAAAGTACTCATAACAGTCAAGTATTTTAACCCTTCCTCAAGAGGTTCTCAGGGTTCTCTTCAGTCAAACTAATATGGATAGGGATTAAGTTGCCCTGTCTTTAAATGTTGAAAACTCATAGACCGCCACAAACATGTTTTATAAAGTACATACATTTACTTTTAATTATATTATTATATTGATAATATATCGTTATATTTAATTATATTGTTATATTTATGAAATTCGCATAAAGAATTTTTATTTTTTTATAAAATTCGTTTCGTGTAATAATAACAACATGTGGTATGTGTTATTATTACACAAAACGAATTTCATAAAAATTGTTTTCGCAAAAAGAGTGCGTTGGCTTACGTACTCCTTTCTAATTTACATTGATTCAAATATTTGTTCAATTATATAACATTTAATTGTGGGTAAAGATTTTTCATCTTTCGCGAAATAAACAATCGGCATTGATAAAGTTAAGCGAAACAACAGCCTCTCATTGGCAGAATATCGAGCGTGTAAATATGCCGCGGCATGATCGCCGCTCAATTTCG
>NW_017300124.1:0-51403 GCF_001594075.2 Trachymyrmex cornetzi | reverse complement strand
ACCCCCCCCCCCCCCCCCCCCCGTATATGCGCGCGCGCAAAAACGTCCGAATAAAGTTACGATCGGTGAAAGGCCATTAACCACGCAAAATGCCCACCGCGTTACGCTTCGTGAAAAACTACGCGTCTGTTGGTGTACTTTTCTCTCCTCTTTCTCTCTCTCCATCCATTCGAATTCATGGAGAAATTAACATAAGGTAATTATCGACCTCGGAGATATCCTATCAGATGATAAAGAGTGATAATTATACATACAATAGAGAGCAAATAAAAATTCTCTGTACGACAGAAAATCAGCATATTATCGCAGTTATATATCGCAAACATATCAGTGCAAACATTGCATTGATACGGAATATGCTTTAAATTTACATTTTAAAATCATAACGTTCAATACATTGGAACAACACATTGCTCAAATATAAATTCGCGAGCGACTATTTTATTTCTACTCAGAATACACAGTGAACTACTATGTTCCTTTCCACTTGTTATAACCTCTTTCTCGAAACAATAAAAAAACATATTTCAGAATTTATTAGTTCTTTTATCTTACGCAAATATTTGTTATACAAATATTTCTTATAAAAGATATGCGAGTATAAATTGGAGAATAATACGCTATTTATGTACGAGATAACAAGTAAATGTACGATATATTTTCCTTTAACCGAACACACCGCGTACATACCATATATATATATCAACATTTTTCGCTAGACAGCCTCTTGCGCGGCCCACAATGCTTCCTTCAAGTTTGCCGTAATATATCCACGGCTGGTGGAAGAATAAGCCGTTAAAACGGACAATGGATCTTGCGTCCGGAACTCCACGTACGAAATCGTCGGGAATCAGGGCAAAGATGAGGCGTAGGTGGGTGGAAAACTTCGATCTCGCTACCGCTTGAAGGCTCGAATAAACCAGCGATTCGAATAAATCGCTTGCTCCGCAATTCTCTCGTCTTCCTCTCTTTACCCGCTCTTTCTCCGGTCACTATGAAATTTCAGGATCGAGGCTCTTCCGGCAGAAGCGCGTTCATACACCGAGGAATCTGATATAGGGCGCACGGGAGGTAGCTCGGACAATGGCCAGGTTTGTTGGTAGCGTTGGCTGCCCGCCAGGTACATTGTCCGCGGATTGTACGTTTAGTACAATCGAACTTCACCCCGTGTGTATGTATGTACACCACACGTGTGCATATATTATACGCGAGAGTAATGATAGAGAGACCACTTGGCAAGCGTGCTCGGCTATCCCTCCGTAATAGAGAGGCGAAATTGTTTTCGCAGCTTCTATACAAACTGCATTTTCGTAGGAAAAGTTTCCGGCTCGAATCAATGTTCCATGTTGATCGACGCGATAATCGTACTGAGAAGAAGAAGTACCCCTCTATGCGCGATAAAGTCGCAGGTAATCTCTCCCAACCCTCGATCATTGTGATAAGAGATGCCCGATTCATGTATTAAAGATCGCTTTTTAAATCAATTTTGAAATCAAAATAACTTATAAAATTCAAATCACTAGAGCGATTACATTGAAAAGATCAATCCTGTAAAAATTGATTCGGAAAAAGATGATATGCAACACGTAGAAGAGACAATAGTTGTCGATATTTCAGAAACGGTTGAACCTTTGTTCACTAAGACTTTTTTACTTACAGTCAGTATGGTGTTGCATTATCTACCATATCAATGCTGAATGGTTTATTTTGTACATTCTGTATACCTACGCGATATTAAAATTACGGGAACAATAATCGCTTAAAGAATATACGACAAAAAGGCATCGTAATATATGAGAACGTACTGGATAACAATAGCAATAGTTATTATAATTATCTGTAAGTTTCATTATGTATCTAACACGCGATGTATACATGAATTTGTATATGCGATGCTTTAGAGACTCTCTCGCTCGCTTGTATTTCTAACAAGCGGTAGCGACGGTCCGTTTGCAACTAAACAGAGGCTAATTTATGCGGTAATCAAGGGCCACCCGTGGGCCCTCCATTTTCGTCCTTTGTAGGTGTATACCGGCCGCGTACTGCAGCCAGTATTTCTCGGGTTATACAACGGCTCCTTTCTCTCGACTCCTACACCACCCCCGCTGCTTTTCCTCTCTCTCTCTCTCCCCCTCCCTCTCTCTTTTCTCTTCCTTCTCTCGTTCATCCTTTCTCCTCCTCCTATCGTTCATCCTTTCTCTTTCTCTCACAGTTTTGTTGTCCTGTATCCTTGCCTACTCCAACACGACGTATCTCCACCCTTGCGCCACCCAGGCATGTTCCCAATCTTGCGTCGCATTTCTATGAAGCAACACCCGCCGTGAGATCGAGGACACCTGCCCCTCCTGCTCTCTCAACTATCCGCACCAGAGTTCCATGAGCATACTTATGAATACGATTACCGGGCGGCGTTTATACGGACGGCGGGCCGATCGTAAATTTCAGATTCCGCAGTTATATGGCTGCGCGCGCGAACGCTTTGGACGAAAACGCATAGAGACGATCCCGATGGTCACGGTATGTCGCTCGTAGGTGAAAACTTGGTCACCGTGAACGGGTTTAGTGCCGTGGGAATTGCACCGTCTTCATCCGCCATCGATGCGCGAAAATGAATGTATTCTAACAGGGAAACGCTCACATTTCAATTGCTGCAGGAACAGAGAAACTTTCTGGAGAAAATTTAGTGATCACTGAAATGTCAGGAGAATTAATAATTCTTCAGAAAACTAAAAGAATAAAGATAGGTATAAATATATGATTGTTTAAGAATTTAAAAAATAAATTCTTATATTCGTTACTTATATATTTAGCACTAAATTTAACTAATATAAGTGAATAAATTTTTCAATATACTTTATTAACTGGAGTATAGATATTAGAAGTTGAATTTTATAGATGCGATAAAAGATTTTATCGCTTTAAGAGTTTTCGACTTCAGAAACATATCATTGTCGAGCTAAAGTAAAATGAAATTGTAATAGAAAGAGAGAAATGGAGGTAGAGGAGAGAGAGATGATTATAATTAAATAAATAGAAATTCCAATGTAAGTCTAATTGAATTTAACTAAAACTGTTTAGGTTCTTTTACACTAAAGAGAGTAAAATGGAAAAAAACTTTGTTTCTCTCTTACTTTATTCCAAAAGTCAAATAAAAATTAAGAATCTTACAGAAATAATTCAATTCTGGGTTCACGAATATGGTGGATTACTTGGTCGTGCTTTAGCGGAGTTGAGTATTTCGGCGGACGAATAGACGTCCTCTTATATATTCTCTCCTAGTTGAGAGATCCGGTCCCTAGACGCGCTCACCGCATACCACGATTAACTAACTGGTAGAGTAGCCGCTAATTGCAAGGCTCCTTAATAATTCGTGGCGCGTGTTCGCCATCTCAGGGGAGTTCCACGCTCAGCGGCCGCGACGTGCAGCGATGGTACAAGAAGGGAAAAACGAGGATTCGGGTGGAAAATACGTGCTCCGTCACGACAAAATCTCGGAACGTCCGAAAGTTCATGGCTACCATCAATTATAAGGGTCCGCGGAAAGTACTAATTCGTTAGAAAGGTCTAAAGCGCTTCGAGCTGTTTCGCTTGTTTTTAAAAAAATATTAAAAAATACAAGCATAACATAATCACGGGCTCTCGCTGCAATGACGCAATGGTAGTTTCCGGTTGACTATATTTTATTCTCGCGGAAATGTGGAAGTAAAACGTTTCAAAGCGATTTTCGCGAGCTTTATATTCTCTCTTTGTTGCTGTGTGCTCAAATGCGCTCTTAATCAACTTTGCGAACAAAGTCGGTCCCTTTCGGGGCGTGAATTTTCCGATTTCTCGCTCAAGTCACCGTCAGCATAAATATATAGGGGAAAGTCGACGAATACAAATCTCATTTACCGTCGCATTTAAAACCCACGCGGTCCATCTTATGACGAAGGGCGGGCGTGAGATTGGTATAGGTTCGAGAGCGCACGGAAGGTGCTTTCGTGGGCTCAACCTCAACCGAGGTCGCGGTGGGGTCGCGCTATCAGCACACCTCGCAGTAATTATCCCATCTGTCTACGGTGGAGCTCGGGGTGTCAGACTCTGCACACGTACGGGAAGTACTTTACCTCGAATTCCCGCGTCTTCACTCACAGCATGCCAGGTATCCCGAAAGCTGTCGCTGTCTAAGACAAATTTATTACGTTCGTATCTTCGATAAAATTAACGAGCGTGTTCTCACATTTACGTGTACGACTCGCAAAACCCTGTCATGGCATTTCACTTTTTTGGGGCGGTGGATTGTTTCGCAAAAGTTTTTCGGAAATTGCACAAGAATTAGATAGAGGATCTTTCTTCGGTATTTCATACATTTTCAGTAATTTTATTCTAAATAAGATTTGATTTTAAAATTAGCATTCTCTTAAATATCATGTATCAAAAAAACACGGATATAGAAATTAAATAAGCACCTCTATCCTGGTTTTTTGAATAAATCTCGCTGTCTGGCAGACGAAAAATAAACTTCGGTTAATCAATTTAAATTTTGATACCCTTTTTTTAAAGCGGTATATGCGTCACATCTAAAAACAGTACTAAAAATATAAAAATTTAACAAACTTTCATTATTATGTCTGAGTAGCTACGTAAAATTTAAACACATTTATGTTCTTGGCTTAAAAGTTGCTTAATCTTTTCGTTTGTCTTGATTATAATGTAAAATCACGTTTCATAATACATATTTGCAAATTTAATGAAAAAGTAATATTAAGAATTAAATCAAAGTTACATACTAATAAAATAATAATAAATATTCGTACAAGAGTTTATTTGGATCTATTTACTCGTTTAAAGATTATTGACCTAAAACTGCAGTAAAATATGATTACTTAACTGTATAAAAATAAACCATTAGAAGTCAAATTATTTGCTATTTGTGTTTCATAGTTGGTTTTAGAGCGTATTCACGAGCTAATATCAAATAATATCCTCCAACAGGAGGACTATCGATCTCCAGTGGAATACTAATCGTAAACTGATGATCATAGAAATAATACATTACTTGTAACGCTATTACTGTTATTTTGTTCCAATAGCTCATATATTGAATTTCTAAAGGAAATCCCTATTTCCTTTAGTATTCTAATGTAATTGACAATCACATACTAACATTTATAAAATATAATTTTTATCATATTTATATTACGTTACTCAGTATAAGACGCTAAATTATCGATGATTGGAGAAGACGTTATGCAAGCACAGAAGTAAATAGATCAGTTTCGCAACCGTAGCAGTCAACATACCAAAGCAACACTTCGCAGGCCGTTCGCGCGCCACCTCGTCGCATACCAATGCACTCCGGCAGGCTCGGCAGCTGGACATACCGGAAGGCCGGATACCGGATCCACAGACATCCGGGCAATGTCTATCTTTCCGGCAGACAGACCTCCGACAGACAACGAGCTGAGGCTCGCTCATGGAATCCTAACGCTACATCGGTGTTGCTATAACTAGCAATCGGGTTGACATGTGTGCGCGCAAAGTACAAGAATAACTAGATAAATCGAATAGTGCAAAATTGCAAGAACATTTGATGCTATAATAAAATGTATAAATTTCTATAATTCTATTTTGCATCTAGAAGTTTTTTAATCTGACTTTTACAGTTAAAAATTTTCATGGCAAAATACTGCTTAGTGTGATGGCATTATGTATATAATTAATGATTTTACTTATATCACAATTATTTATACAACTCTCCAAACGTAAAATTAACATTCTGAATTGCAACTTTATTGCCAAATTTTTTTGTTAAGAGTAAAAAATTGAAATAAATCAAGGTCTTTATAATAGAATTAACATAAATTTAATCCAATCCGAAGAAGCTTTTTTTTAATACTGGTGGTTTAGTATGTTTTCATTCCACATAAGTGACATAAGACATCAATAACATGTATTACGTAGAAATAAACAATCAAAGCTAAATATATCTCGATATTCTTTTTCGGATATCATGTATCTTAGAATTATGGAAACGTGATTTATATAAAACCGTCGCTTTATTTCGGTTATCTCATTTCTTATGCAAATTCTTCTTAACTTCACTTGAGTGCTTCGTTCTCCGGTTCTCTCTGTTCCACTTTTAAATTTAATAAGAATCAATATGAACGATTTATATTATGGAGATGTCAAGTCTTATCCTCAAAATATCACCGTCAAATTGATTTGTCATTTCCCCTAAGCGGCTAATGCCTCCTTGTGACGTGTCTTCGTGCCGAAATGGGAAAGTCGAATCTCTCGGATTTTACGAAACATGGTCTGGCTGTTATCAACGAACAGCACGCATTCGACTGGGCTCACCTCGTCAAAAGGGATTCTCTTCCCCACATCGCGTACATCCCATGATCCAACACGTCTATCTCGAAATATTATCTCCAAATTCTCTCTTACAAAATTTGTCTATGTATATCGCTAAATAACTATGCCGCTATGTTTTCATCCAGAACTTGAGAAATAGAATTGTGAAATACGTTTTCATATAATTTATTTTACTAGTGACGAACAAAATGAAACTTTTCTCCGATATTATTGAAATTAAATTCTGCGATAAATAATAAGAATATGGCTATATATAACCTAAAACTTTTAGTAAATACATAGAGACGAATGGAGGCGATTATGGAATATCACAATGGGGGATTGTGGAGTACCACAATATCTTGTACAGTTTGCGCTGCAGTCTGGGGACGACAGTTAAAATTATTTCTTCATAGTCTGCTTAGATGTTATAACATCTACCACTGACCACTGGTCATTAGTGTATACACTGCGTTGTCGTAAAAGCTACATTTCAGTTTCGCAAATAATCTGCATTTACATAAAGACTTTTAGGCCTGAAGCTTTAGGACGCAGAAGCGCACCACTTAAAAAAAATGATAAAGTAAAGTAATGCAAACAAGCGTATCTGATGTGATTTTATAAATCATTGAAACAATAGATAGCAACTATCGTTAACAATATAGATACATTTGTCGCTTAAAGCCGCCGCCTTTTTAATAAAATATAATTAATGACATGATTAACATGATTTGTCACGGGCAAAATACTATTAATAATCTCGTCAGTGTAAATCTAGTTAAAAGCATGCAAAAGGAGTTATATTACGGAAAGGTGTTAGATTGGAACACTCGAAAATTACAAGAACCTGAACGCGACTCTGCAGGTAGCAGACAGTTTTACAGATATCTACTCTTTACGAAATTTTGAAAAGTATGTTGGTTTTGAGAAGTAATTTTTTGTAATTTCAGTCTATCTACAAAGCCTTGCATGTGGCTTTCAAATGATATACATATAATTGGACTAAATTTTAACGAAATGTGTACATGTCTCTGATGCATAAAGTTATACTAATTGATTTATTAATTGATAGCATTCCTTCCTCCACATATTCCATAATTACTACCTTTTTCTCTCTTCAGTTTTTTATAAATTACGTTCGTTCTGCATGCCCGAAGAACTTCTACCTATATAATAATTAGTACTCTATGGCTGATAAACTTATACCAAGAGTCTTATGTCACGTGAATATCTACTGATTGTGAATTATTTCAATAAAACAAAACGGTATTTCATGTAACCCTCTCCTTTCCTCTACTATTAATGATGAAAGTAAGTACGTTTCTTGAATACACGTGTTGGAGAAAAATTTGACCGCTGTGCACATGTGAATGCGTCCGTAGCAGATGGTATTAATGTTCCTGTGTATATGCAACCACAATTTAACCACCGCTTTATTTTCACTCTCCCTTCAACCTTCTCTCTCCAGCCTTCAATCACGCAGTCAGACCGATCGAGCTCGTGTTTTAATCTAGGGGTTTCTCGGTTGGAGGGGGCGACAGGGAGAGAGGAAAGAGTGAGGGAACGATTGAACGAATGGCGCGGAATGTTTTAATCTAAGGTTCGACGTTATTCGGCAGGTTATCGAAAGCGAATGTCGGGAACAGCAGTCCCGGTTCATGGGTTTCCAAACTGCCGCAGGGACAGCTTCATCGTGCTGCGGCCGCAAAAAGCGCGTGTAAAATGAATCGCGCCTCCATTTATAATTTGTAACATCTGACAGATGATGCGGAAACATCTCATATTTATTAAATTCAAAATAATGTTGGAAAAGATAATTCAAGATTATCATACAATTAATTCATACTGCATATTTACCACAAAAAAAGATTATAAAAAACAGGAGATATCAAAATTTCTTTAATACAATTTAACTCCATCCAGTTAAAAGCATTCCCTCAAAATGAAAGAGAATATACTATATCGATTCATAATTCTAGATTTAATTCCAAACTTGATTTTCACGGAAAGATGTTTAGAAGATTGAAATAATCTTGCTTTAGTGGGTACTTTTGAAAAATTTCAATATTATTTTTCAAACTCTCCAAAAAATATATTTGAGCGGAGAATCTTATTACGGCTTACATAAAAAATTTAAGGACATTTTCTGCCGTTGGATTTCAGTTACCGGAAGGGATCTTTCGATTTGATGACGATGCTCGTTCACGCGAGAATTCTCAAAGGGCGATAATATCCTGGTGCGAGGTCTATTATGTCGGATCGAGAAGTGTAAAGCACACGGAGCACGTAGCAAGTACAGCGGGGCTGATGATCATACTCAACGATGCATAAAAAACGTTGGCGATAAAAATCTTATGTTATGAGCGATTGTATTTCTTGTTCGCTCGGAAGGAGAATGATTCTGACAGAGAGAGCTCGAATAACGAAAATGTTTGGTTTCGACTATGCGGGCGTGTGTGTTATGGAAAGCACAATCCGCATTGGCGGTAAAGCAACCCGTCCGTAGAAAAGAGTTATCCGTATCCGATAAGGTTGGAAAAAAAAAAAAAGTTACGACGCGCGGAAACCGCGCCATAAATAATCGCAAATTTTTGCACGAATGCCGCCGCTGCCGCCGTCGTTGCCGCCACCATTGCCGCGCCGTAACCGTGAAATATGTTTGAAATTTTAATACGCTTCGGGGATTGGAAAGGGCGCACGCTCGCGCGATACGGAGGTAAATTTTTTAATCTACAGGTCGACGTATTCCGGCGGTTTATCGGATGCGCCAGACGGAAATATCAGGCGGCTTTTGCGCTCGAGCTCGCCCCCGCTCGCTCGCGTTCAAAGCGTTTTTGGTAGGTCGATGCCGCTCCTAGGAGAAAAGAGCAGTTTTATCGAGCACACATACTCGTGGTCTATGAAGTCGGACGAGAAGCACGCGAAGCTCGCCGTAAATAACCACGCGCGTTCCGTCGTCGCCGGGCCGAGACGACTCTGCACGGCGTAGTCGAGCTTGCAATCGAGTTTTCGACCGCGCGTGTTTCACATCTGTGCTTTCGCCAGCACGCACACGCGTACGTGTACCACGTACGTGTACCATGCACGACACATCGATAAATCATGACGGCAAAGGTAGAGATACGTCAACATTTGCGATGTCCATTTTTGATAAATTCTCGTAGCTTGCGGGAACGTGACCGTACGAAATTCTAAGGATAGTGCTGTAGAAAGTTAAGGAAAGCGTGCGGTGTTAAGGGCCAAGAAAACGTCGGAAGCGTATATCGCATCTGCTACAACATTATAATTTTAAGTAATTTCTTCTTTTCTTTTATTTTTTTTTTTCAATTTCAGCTTCCTTCGTATAGCAAAAATACGCGACGTATATACGCATGTCATTGAGCGCTCCCGTCACTCTATACTTCGTTATTATTTCATCGATTTGGTAAACAACAGGCACAAATGTTTGCTAGAAAGCTTATGTAAATTTAATCGGCCGATTGGCGATGTCGCTCTGTTACTGACGCAAACGATCCTGAATTACTTTGATACACGCCTCGCGACACAACATGAAATTACAATGGAATAATAGATTATCGATCGTTTGTATCACATTATTTCTCGGCAAATAACTTTCTCCTACTGTCCTGGTTACGTCAAATACAAAGCATTAGTGAGGGAGGAACATTCAAAAGAACAGGATATCGATTTTTTTTACTCGACGTAACTGACAAGAATAAGATTGAGATGCGATACAATATTTTTTTAGTTTCTGAATATGTGTGCTTGCGCTGAGGCACTATATATCTCGGCCTATCAATAAACTGTGCATGTTAATCAATTATCTTTTTCTTGTTTTCTCTCATATTATATTATACGTATAATAGATATTATATATAGAAATTTAAAAAAGTTTCTTTTAAAAAATGTTAATGTATTATTATTCATAGATCTAGAAGTTTAGTTCATTCACATTCATGATTCTATTCTTTTTAAAGAAAATCATGCTTATATTATTTTATATAGTATATAATTTACAAGAAAATTAGAGTTGTATGAAATTATTTCAATAATTTTGTTGATAATAATATATACAAAAAGACATTTTTTTGTAATGAATATAGATATTATTGGGTTCCAATGAGCCACGTCAATCGACTAATTTTGCACAAACATTTAACGCTTGACAGTTTCATCTTTCCTAAAAATAAAGAATACTTTAATTTCCAACATGAATCTCATTCTGATTTTGAAAGCATTTTTTGCATACGGAAATAACGATTTTGCTAAACATAATCAATACTAGAAAAATGCCTATTACGATCGAAGCTGGATCTTCATTACTTTAAATAATTCAATCTTGAATTACTAATAAACAGGCATTTTTCTAGTATTGATTGCGTTTCTCACATATGCGGTCTAAAATCAAGATTCTTGATTTTGCTAAATGTATGTAAAAATTTAGGTAGATACAGATCTAAAAGTAATTTTGTTGGATCATCAAAATAATTATGTAGGAAACTCATACATGATAAACAATTCTGCAAAAAGTTTTGATATTCTAGTAACCAGCTTGAGCGTCCTCTATAAGAGATTTTAAGTTTTAATAGCCTTGTTTAAATTTAAATTTTGTACATTTTTAACAAAGTTACAGCTATTCGAATTTTGATGTTCGTAGCGCTACGAACTCTTACTTCGATCCAACATTATTTGTAAATAAATATTAGTTTTTTTTACTTGTAAAACATATTGCTTCCTTAAATGACACTGACATTAATTTATTGAGAGAAAAAGAAAGAGAGAGAGAGAGGAGGGGAGAGGAAGAGAGACAATGTATAGCAAATATATTAAAGTATAATATGGAAAAGTAAAGTAAGCGTGTAAAAGTGGAGTAAGTGCATAAAAGTATTTCTTAAACGTTCCCCTAAGGGTAGAAATGAAACGAGTAAAGTTACTTCCTCGAGCGTTGCTATATTAGTCGCAAGTCCAATTAACTGGGAGTCTTGTAATACACGCGCGCATCTAACGCAAGATAGTCATAAATCACGAAGGAATCGTCGCAGGCGAGGAGTCGCATCTGCACTATGTTGTTCAACGATATTTTGCATTTCTGAGCCCTGGAATGCACAAGAATAATTAAAAAAAGAAAGCAATTAGCAACGTAGAAGATATATACATGCTTGGACAAGTTTAAAATTAGTTTTCTCTGAACATAAATTTAATTGGAGCTTATTACTTATCGAAAGAGTATTGTTTCTTACCTTAGCATTCGAGATGAAATAATATAATTATTAAAAATACCATAATAATTTTTCGCGCGCCCTAAAAATGAAATTCAAAAAGTCTCTTTTGTAAAAGTTCATACGGAATAAGATACAAAAGAAACTTTTCATTAGTTTCTCGACGTTCAATTTTACAATACGTTTTTCATTTTAGCTGGATGATCCGTTCCAACTGGAGCGCGTTTTAATTCCTGCTAAGAACAGGTTGAATTTATCCATAGTACATCTCGGATTACCGGTTTTCATTCTTTCTAGGTCATTCCTTTATGCGCAACGCCTAGTCGCCCGATTTCACGAACAATGAACCGAGATGTTTGCAATTCGACATGCAACGTGAGAAATACGCGTTGAGCTTCGACCATTACTCGCGATCCCAATTATTCAACAAGCTTCGTAATGCGTATGCAATTGTTGGATAAGTAATGGCATATTGCGCGAAAGCATAAATCGCGTGTACATCCGAAATAGAGTAGCCACAAATCATTGTAAATACGGTGATAGTTTTAGAACTTGCTAATGCTTCGCATTATACATATATGATAATTTTGATTGGGTATTATCTATCTACATTAACTTCTCTTCGAATAATTGATGATAAACTATTACAGCTCTGCAAAATGAGGAAATTTTTGTTCAAATCCTTGACATTGGATTACTGAAAATCGTTACATTTTCACTGATACAAAAAATTTTGTTCGATATTATACTTCCACATATCAGAATTTCAATTATCTCAAAACTTTTATCTATTATAGATTCATTAATAAATTAGATAATTATATAATACGTAATAATTTTTTCTAAAACCATAAATTTGCGTCTTTTTCGATAATCTTTCATTTTTTATAATTTTTTCATAATAAATTGTAAAAATGTTGAAACTTCGTATTATAATCGATATAAAAAAGATCTTCTATGTCATTTATCTTTTAGTAAACAAAATCGAAACGACTAAAATTTCTCGTTGCAAGCTGCGACAGCGAGCGCGCGTCTGTATAGATAATAATCGTATAGCATAGAATAATAGCACCTGATTCGAGAATTACGCGCATCGTATGCTTCTAATCCGAAAGAGATTTAACGGCGAGCGGAGCAATGCCGCGTCGCGCCGCCACCTGTGGGAACTAGCGGGATTTCGCGCGCACCAGAATTACGTATTTACGAGGCGAAAGTCGGAGGGTTCGGATAATGTCGTTTAATCCCAGAGTCCCAGGATACGCAGGAGAGAACACCCCTGTGGTGCGATTCCGTTTCGCGGGGTCGTCGGCGCGGCGGTTCCGCACGAGCAATTGGATTCTGTTACCCCGAGGGTCGTGGGCGAGCGTTTTCGGGCCCACGAAACACCCTTTCGAAAGCTGTCGAAAAATATTGATAACCCGCCGCGCAGCAAAGAGATTCCTATTTTACATATGGATTTCCGAAAGGATTGGATTACGCGTTCTACGAAGTTACGAAACGAAAACGGCGGTTTCGACTAAGATCAAAGACGCCCAATCTAATTCGCAATGAAGGTGTTACGCGAATAATGCATCGTATAAAGAAATTGTCGTCGCACGTGAGTTATGCACTTGTCTTTGTGTTGCCGATGATAACATTGGTTTGTGATAATAGGAAACGAAAACATAATTTCTACTGACATGGAAAAATAACGGCATTAAAGAAACGTTTTCGGAAGTTATAAGAAAGAGATTGTTTAAAAAAATTATTTTATAAAAGAAAACCGTAGTACAACTCTATCTAAATAATCGAAAATTATTATTATAACACGAGTAATTCTTAGAGTCTTCATTTTTAATAATTAATAATTGAATCATTAATTAAAATTTGTAATGTATAATGGTAAACATAAAATGTAATTATTGAAAAATTAATTATATGTACTGTGATAATAATATTAAAGCTAAGAGAGAGTGAGGGCATTGCAAAAACACAGGATAAACAATACTCTATTGCAGTATATTAGAGAATCTCTCACTTCACCAGTTCAATATACGCTTAGTGTCACACGATAACACATATAGAACGCGCATGTCGCTTAAGGTAAATATCATTCCATGTTTTTGATGTTTTTGACACATGGAAGAGTGGGTAAATTGCAAATAACTAAAAAAAGTTATGTACAGCCGAAAATTGTTAGTTATGAAAGTTTTTCAATGCACATCGTCATCATTAAATTCTACAATAATTAATATTCATATATTATCAATATAAACTATAACGTTGAACACAAAATCTTTTTTTGTAGTTTAAATTATGACGTGACGTGATAAAACAATTTGGAAAACGGATTCGTATTCGGCATCCAAAATTTAGAAAAAATAATTAGTTCTGGTGTTTAAGAAAAATCATTTTTTATCGAACAGTATAATTGATAAATAATCGTCGGTTCTTTTATCCATTTTTGTTCTTTTAAAAATCTATTTTGTGAGAGATAAACTAATTGCACGAGAAAGAAGATATTTCTATTCATGTAATGGTAAGATAGTTATACTTCCGTATACTGTCGGAATTTTTGTTCCGTACATATCAACACATATTTTACGACACATAAGATGCTAGATAAGATGAAGTTCAGCACAAAATTGGAATTCATTGCCATTCCCCGAAGGTGTCTTTATATTTCGAAACGACATGACAAAAATGTCCTCCGGAGTTCGAAATCCGACGGGGCGCAAGAGGCAACGTTAGCATTACAACTTCAGACGTGAAGAGCATTAAGAGTATGCAGAATCGCAGTCGTGCTAACTTTCAAGAGGAAACTTCAGAACACCGATTTTCTTCATCTGAACAATATCAAATAACTTGCCGTATTTAACGAATAGTAGATGAGCTATCTTTGAAGTAAAATTTCATTGCATTCTGTAGTGGATAAAGTAAGCGTGCCTTGAACCATTTGAATGAGAAGCACTAAATTTTATAAAATAATTTAATTATTCCATACTACTAGCTGTAGGCAACTATTAGATTTCGAGTGTATACGCATTCATTCTGTAATTAACAAAGGTTGCACTGAGAGAAAAGATTTTGTTATAGGAACAAATCAAGGGAAAGCAAATGTGATATTTATTTAAAAAAACAATCGATTTGTTACGATTGCAAATTAATTCGTCAATGTGTAACAAATAATCAATAGTATCGCTAGCAAATAAAAGGCTCATATATATATAAAAGTCGTAGACGGTTGCAGGGTCTCAAATCGTAAGAAATTGACTAATTCTAGTCAAGTATTCTCCCTATATTTGACTGTGCTTGGTCGGTTTCCTACAACTTAAGACTCCACGATCATCTACGAATTCTATGTAAACGAGCTAAAGTCTATCCAAAAGATAGGTTAGATTCTATATAGTTCGTTTCTGTTACTAATAATTGGTTGGTATAGCAGACTATAGCAGCAATCACAACAACATAATTTGTTGTTATATATTTACCGATCACTGGTTAAAAGTACTGGTGGCTTGCTGAATTAACAAAATTCTTTCTCTCAGTGTGTATACTGTGTTTTAATACCATATATTCTCTCTAATAAATAACGTCATATTATTTATATGTATAATTTGTATCAATAAATTTTATTTAAAAAAGGTGATGTACATATTAGTAAACTTAATAATTAAGCAAAGCTCTGTAATTTTTAAAAAAGCATCTCTTGATAAAACTTTTACAAAATAGCACAAAACTAAAATTTTACTAAATTTTTCTCTTTTTAAGTATCTATCGTCAGAGTATTTTTGCGAAATAAAAGCCTCATATTCCAACTAGACTATCGCAACGATATCGACAACGAACCGCGTGAGGGCATATAAAACCGTTTGGTATTTAGTTCAGCCGGAATCAAATGGTTACTGTTATTCTCTCTTTCCATATAATCCGGAATTCGTACGAAATTAACATTATTACGGCATGATATTGCGGCCACTCGAAATACTGCCGTTTATTACAACACATCGAGCGTTCATCGTGAACGTAAATTTCGACGGACACATCTCGCTGACGGTACACTGCATTGAGATACAATGGAGGTCTCGATTGATATCGAATCGCTCTAATAAATTTTAGCGCACGACACACTGTTCTCAATGCTGTCATACGCGGATAAGCGCGATTCATGTTGAGGTAATTCGCGTCAAATGAGCGTGCCAGTGATACAAATGAAATCTTTGATAAATCTATGCTGTTTTTAATAATAGCAATATAACGTTAATAAAATATTTTAAAGGAAGGAATAGAATAGAATTTACTTCTTGTTTAAATAGAAATACCTTTGAATCATGTACAAATAAATTTCTTAAAATATTAAATACACGATTTAAAGCGTCTCCAGACGATGTGGCCAACGTATGCCGATATTAACAAATGTCATATACACATACATGACATACATAATTATCCATGTAAGTGTAGTCAATATTTAGCGAATGTGTGCCAAATTGGGGTACATACATTAGCCATATCGTCTAGAAGCATCTTAAACAAAAGCAGTCCAATTCGAATCGTTTCCACCTCCATGATTGAATATTATAAACAATGAAAATGATTTATAAAAAATGACTGGAAATAAATATTGGTATATATAATTCAATATAGATTTTTAGGATAGTTTTGGAATATCGTCGAAAAATAGCGAAAAGTCAAGTAACGCTAAGTTGTGGCTGTTGTAACGAGCTGTTTTAGGAACATTTTTCGAAGCACTCCGACAAAGTAAATCCGGTACAATGTGACAAAGACGTTCGAGAGGTAAAAGGATTTCGGTTAAATCCGTATTCGCCGGGGACCATGTGAAAGCTCAAAAGTAAATATTTCTCGACGCGTGGATTTCGGGCCACGCTGTCGAGGCCTTGAATTTTATAACATAAGGATCTTCTTACGATCGTTTAGAGCAAAACGGTAAAGGCGTATGATTTGACGTGAACGAAGTAACGTACATCAAAGAAGATGGCATAAAATTTCTGCAACAAAGTTCTGCACATGAAAAGCACTGCCAAAAATGCGAAAATGTCTTTATTAGGATATTCATTTCTATCACAATTACAAAAATTCGAGGTTATTTGCTGCAGTTTAAATTATCTAAAAAAAAGTCTGTCACTTTACTAAAGATGTACGTACAGACATAAGAATGACATAAGAAAATATTACAATAAACTAACATCATTTCACATTATTTGAATATTTTACATTTAATATCTATAAGCATTTTTTAATCGCAAATTTTGCATGTTAAACACGAGTTCTAAAAGATCACTTCTAAACACCATTGCAGTTCTAGAACTTTATTATTGTACATTTAGAGATTTAGAGATTTAACGGAACTACAGCTTTTGTTTTTATGAATCAGCAAATCCGGAATTCAACAGGAACAAAAGCAACTTAAATTTCTATAATCGTTAACACACATTCTAGTAATAATTAATCATATTTATGTGGTCAATAATACGTTTGATGATCAAAGAGATTAATATTTTAATAATTTACAATATTATTATTAACAACAGGAACCATCGATAGCACAATTAATACATAAATAGCTTGAAAACGATCAGAATTGCCATGCCATATGTTGCTTTACATTGCTTTACATTGCGTTAAAGCAAATTTCTTCGAAAGTGAATCGGATCGTTTTCGCAAGGAATGAACGTGCCGCGCGCGTGAAAATATGCGTGACGATAAAATCTACGTCTCGTATCAGCGTGTTCAATCGTGCACTCCCTCGCACTTGTGTGTCCCACGAAATTGGTGGCTGTCAGGGAATGGGCTACACAACGAACATCGGGACTCTCGTGGGAGAGAAGGAACGAGGGAGAAGGAAAAGGTCGACAGGGACAAAGCTGACGCCATTATTACTATTTTTTTTTACACGAGCCGTATTCCCAGTTGGAAATTACGCGGACTCCCGTCGACGATGCACCGCGTCGCATCACTCCCTTAACGCAGAACGGCTTTCGTTTACGAATCGTGCGCTATTCCCATTCCGTTCCGCGCCATAGCTCGAGTGAAATTCCGCCGCGATTTTGGACGACTGACTGAAAATTATGCCCTCGACGATTAAGTCTCGACAGACACGTTAGGCACTCGATTTCTGGTATTTGCGAAGGCTGGACAAAGTCAAATGAAACAAGGGTGCGAGGAGGTTGAAATACCGAGTGATTACTCTCGCGGGGTGAAGGTTAATGATACCGACAGGTGCGGCGACAAATAGTATTAGTCTCAGAAAATTTGTCCCGAAAATTATCTCTGCTTTGACTTTACGTGAATATTATACGAATAACTGAATAATTTTTATGAATATTCCCGACCTTTTTATAAAATTTAAATAATTATTTAATAATTTTTTAAATGAAAATTGATATATACAAGTAAACTTCAAAGGAAGATAACATACTTTAACTTGCTAAGTGCTAATATTCTCTTATTAGAAATTCTTCTAATAATACTTCTAAAAGTTTCATAAAATGATATCATCTTGGCTCAGATGATATTTTTCATAATAAATTCTTTGCAGTGATTTAAGATGCTTATTAACATTATTATTAAATTGATTATCAATTTAATTCGTGATTTATTGTTTTAGCTTCAATTTACTGTTTCAGCTTCAATTTAGAACTACGTTTCAAAACTAATTAGAAAATTTATTTGTATTAGTCACATAAATGGTCAAATTTAACTTACTGACAGAGTGATCATTATATACCATAAAATTACAAATTATAATCGTTAATAATCGTCATTATAATCATTATAATCGTCATTGTGACTTTCTCATACCGCATATAATCGCCATTTTATACAAAAAGCTCATTCTACGTCCCACCACACATACTGTCAGGCAATAAATTTCCTGTTGCTGCGGAGCGTTGTAAGTTACACAGGCGCAAGGGTTAACGTTGCAAATAAATCACGACAGAGTGTTCGATGAAGGTAGGGGATTGTCAGGACGAGGTAATATCTCCGCAAGCCAAACTGTGGAACCAAACATCTCGGACGGTTGCGCCAACTCGTTAGTTCGCGCTTGGATAACGCATAGCAAGCCCTCGATAAGAGTGGTGAGGTCGGCGGCCGAGGTTATCTCGGTGCAGTAAACTCGGGGTGGCACAACATCGGGGAGCGGCGAGAAGCGTAACGGATGGGGGTAGGGAGGAAGCGAAATAAAGGACGAGGCTAGAGGGAAGAGTCATGGAAGATCCCCGTTACCTTGGCGTCGGGGCGCGATTGTTTGCGCCACCGAAGTCGGGCGCCCTTGCCGCGACGCCGGAACGGAATATCCGGTGCGATCGATTTATTGATATCGATGTTTGCTGTTCGTCCTGCCAATGTACGGAGAACAGGTGACAGACCGACACTCGGCATTGCCAGATAAGATTGGCGGTCTGTGGTAACGTTTACACATGACATATCCTACATGGCGCATATCGATAGCATACAATAGATAGTATCGTCAATAATCAGATGATGAGTTATTATAGAGAATCAATTTTTTTCCTAAAGAAGCATATTGCTTTTGTCATATATCTATTTCAGATAGAATATTAGATAATATGTAATGATATTGAAAAAGAATATATTAAGACTGAACGTTATATATTATTTATGAATAAATATTTATACGTTTTTCTTTCATATAAAATGTTTATGCATATAATAATTAAAAGCCTATATGTTTTTTGTAAAATGATTATTAAATGCTAACAAGAATAGAATAAATGTAACAATTAAATAAGCTCCAGTAGTCATTCATTCGTTATTCATTTGTAATATCACATCTATTTTATACATATTCGTAATTTCATATAAAGTGCTAAAGAGTTAAGTGGAATAATAATTATCATAATTTTCGCCACTTTATCGAATGAAATGTGGAGACGCAATTTTAACATTTAGGCGCAATTTTATGGACGGTTACATATCTTTTAGATTTATTGCGGGCGAAAGCACATTTACGACAGGATGGTCGTGAACGCAGATAATATAAGTGACATGAGTTTAACTGTTGCATTATGATTCTCTCTCTCTCTCTCTCTCTCTCTCTCTCTCTCTCTCTCTCTCATCTTTCCTTGTGATTTTATGTGACATGGAAATGCAAACTGTTGATTAACCGCGTTTTCGCCCATCGTCTGAACATTATCAAGTCATATCTTAGCTACAAGAAAATATAAATCAGATTAAAATGGCACATGATGTTAATTTCATTTATATCTTAGCTGTCTTATAAGAAGAGACACTTCTATACTTATTTTATCTTACGAGACTACACGCAAAATATCTGGAAATAAAATTATCATTGTCTCTCATCATTCATATTTATTCATCTATCCTAAAATAGGAGATTTTTAATTTTAATTAAAATTTTCAAATACATAATTGAACGATAAAGTAGCACGAATTAAAAAGTGAAGAAATTTAAACAATGTCCGAATTTGTTAAATATTAAGAAATATTCAAAATTTTAAACATTAAAAATATTACAGCTAGAAGAAAAAAATTCCAAGATATAAGTGTATAAATATAAGTATATAAATACTTTAACGAAGCAATCCGATTCGATCGATATCGCCCAAATGACAGAATCCTTCTGATTTAAATAGCGGCCAGATTGAGCCTGTTTGCACGTGCAAATTAATAGCTCAATAAGTGGCTCGCAGTTACTCCCACATTCGATCCGGTAAATCTCAGTAAGAAGCAGCCTCTGTTATTTGCATCTGTAATTTAGTTAGTCTCTCCCTCGGTCGCAGCCCTCTGATGCAAAGTGGCATTATCGGCACGAATTTGCGTTACCTCTGCGGGTTGCGTTCTATGCCCGACTGTTCCGGTTAGACCTAAACTTGCAGGAAGTATCTTGTAACTATAACTATCAACATACATGAATATTAATGTGAGCGCTTTGAATAATAAAACACAAATGTAGCAGCATCGTCTGGTAAGCATGACACACAAATTTAATATAGCCATACATGATCACTATACGTGTAACGGGCTGAAAATATAAATCCTACAGTTAACCATTGACAATAAGTGATATATTCGAGCTAGGCGAGATAAAATATCGATACCGAGATTTATCTTCGATAAAAACAAATAAAACAAAATTTTCTCGTTTCAACGGGTTGAAATACTCGCTTCTCGAAATTCTCTAATTTTTTCTCGAGATTTTCGAGATTGTATCGACTATCTCATTATATATGTTCATGTATAAAAAGAGAGCACATTATTTATGACTAACGCATGGACATGAAAAGAAACAATAAAACGTGCGATAATCCTTATTATAAAAAGCAATGCTAAAACATCGTGTAAAACATGATCCTTATTGAAATATTATTGAAAATTTTAAAAAATTTCTGAAAATATATCTTTATCTTTTATCAGATATAACATAATGAACGCAGAGAAGCAAAGAGAGTTTTTGTTCTCAACAAATTGTATTATTTTCAATTTATTTATACAAAAACGACAAATATGAAATATGAAATTCGAAATGACAATTGTAACAGATTCTATACGCCCAATCAAAATAAATCTGCAATTTATTGGATCGGCGATTAGAAAATGTTATTAGAAAAAGCATTTTTATCTAAATACCGTGAAAATCAACGTAAAATTACAATTTTTAGGTAGGTATGTCTATAACAAACGGAAATGAAGATGAAAGATGTCAGTACTAGTGGAATGAGACAATATCTTTTACACATGTTTATTATCATATTTATGATTTGGAAAACCAAAATTTACATCGTAAAAAACATCTCTCTCTAATACAATATGTCATTGAAATATGTATAAAAATTATATTTTGCATCCATATTTTAACTCTCTACCGCCAACATTAGACTTCAAAATGGATTTTTTAATTGTAAATTTATTAAATAAATTTAAATCTATAAAAAAAATAAGTAAAAATAAACAATCCAACTTTTGCGATAGTAAAAATTCGTTGAAGTTTTCACATACATATATGTAAGAACTTTATTAGATTTTTATACAGTCTGGAACAATATAAAAATTTGCACTAAAATTCAAAAACCCAGTTTGCGGACAAAGGGTGAAATTTTTATATTGCCGGTGGAGCTACGGAGAGTTAAACGATGCATTACATAAAAAATCTAATTTCTATATAGTAAAAAAAGCAATTTAATAAATAAAATTATACGAAAACTAAGATAATTATTTTTCACGATATGCATTTGATTAATTTTATATTCTATAATTCTTAATCTCTCGAGGAATTTTTAATTTTTTTTTTGCTTTCATTCTTCGTATAGATCAAAACAAATGTTTATTCGATTTACGGATTGATAATCAAGTATTTGATAAAATTTATACTGTCAAAAAACAAAGATAAATCGTATCAAATCGAAATGTTATATTCATTCTGCCGAGTGTGACGTAGTGATCCAATACATAAAAAGAAAAGTGGAAGATTGGTGCTCTGTTATTTTCGCTGTTTCTTTTTTAGCAGGAGTTGAACAGAGGGGCAGGCAAAATCCGGGTGGCGGCGTGAAAACCAACCGGAAATTCACGCTGGTAGTACGCAGGGTGGAGTGCGCAAGCGGGAATAAACGTGTCGCGGCTAATCCTACTTATTTATTTACTGCCATAGAGGCCAACTATACAAAACTGCACGAGAATGCGTCGAATCCAACCAATACGAGAGACAGAGCCGGAAATAGGACCGTACAAAGTAGAAAGAGCGCGAAAAAATGAGAAATAGAATGAAAGAGTGAGAGAGAGAACGAGGGTGACACTGCGAGATACAGGTGGGAGTATAGGAAAATGTATACCGAACAGCGAGATCACAATGGAAGTTCGACCACGATAGAATTTCGGAGATAAAACGAGAGAAAACATCCGCGACATACGATCGAGGTCGGCTACGGAAAAATATATAGGCGGATCGATAGAATATAGGAAAGAAAAAAAAGAGAAAAAAAGAGGATGTCGACACTTTAAAAGTTTTGAAAAATATTAAGATATATATGAATAGATATATGAATGAATTATCTTTTATGGTGATTATCTGCGAAAAATGCGAAATTATGAAGAAAAAATAATTATTATAATAAAACTGTTAATTTGTGAAGAATTGCTTCATAATTTTTCATGTGATTGTTAACCTTTAATTAGTCGCACGGGATCGCCACAATCCCAAGTCATTTTGTTTAACAACGTATTTTCATGCAACTAACTAAAGATTAATAATAAACAATTTATCAAAGAATAATTGTTGCTCGCACATAAAATAATTATAAATAATTAATTCCAATAACAAATAAAAAATAATAATTTGTTGCGATGGCTGCTTCGCTGTCGCTCGATATATATTCGAGGTTTCCTCCTCTTCTTAAATTCATTTAAATCCGTTCGTTGCACTCAACAATGTAATTTTCACGAAAACGCAGTTAATTACGATCGCCCGATGTCAATCGCTAGAATAGAATAATCATGTAGCATTTTATGGGCACTTTCAGTGTGGCTTACACAACGGGCACTTTATTTATACATTGCGACGGAATTTCATCGAAACGCGAAAATAACGTGAAAAAGAAATGCGAAGATGATCGAATTACGTTTCAGATTGTCGAAAAATTGAAAGCGCAACGTGAGATATATTTGAATCTGGACGTTAAAAAAAAATCATTATTACCGATACAAATGTTACGACAAAACTAATTAAATTTCAATTCCACGAAATAATTTCTTCAATAAATGGTTGATACAGACATTAATCATGGGAGTTTATTAATAGCGCATGTCTCTCTCGATAGTCTAATATTGCTTATGGCAAATAATCGCGTTTGATGTTGCTTTTGATACTTGTCGTGATCGCGAGGAGCGATATAACTTCAATACACGAAGGTGTGTTCGCACCTGCCTGCCGGCTCGAGTGTTGTCACATGAATGGCAGCGCGGTGACCTTGTGTAAACATAAAGTGTTATAGATCAAAATAACACAAAGCCCAAGGCCTCGCGCCAGCAGTATTGGTATCGTTTTGAAATATTTCATGCGTTACCACATAAAATCACGTCAATAAATCATGTAGAATATTTTAAAAATTCTATCGATAAATAAACTATTAATTTTGTAAATTTATTAGTGGCGCCTAAAATATATTAGAGATAATAATTAATTTCCTTCTAGAAAGTTACTGAATAAAAATATTATTACTTAAATCCTAATTCGCGAGAATTTGATCGATAAATAAACATAGATTATTGGTAGTAGCAGATATTTTAATTGTTATACATGAATTGTCCAATTCTTATACTTAATTTAATAGATGATAATTTAAGTAAGTAATCTATATTACATTAATTTTTTTCATTTAAAAATAATTATTAAACCGATGACTTGAAAAATAAAATGTATCTGTGTTAAAATCGAAAGACTATTTTCCGATTAATTAATTTATTATTATTTTTAGATTTTTAATGTAAAAGATTAAAACAGGAATATCTGAGTTTCTCGATTAAATCGCGATTATAAATATCAAATTGATTCTAAAGATTTATTAAACCGTGTTATATTTCAAGATTGGATGTTAACAGAATTTCGATAAACAAATATAATTATAAATGAATTCTTATAATTACAGAGGACAGAAATTTTTTGTTGTTTCCATAAAAAATAAATATGTGCTTAATAGTTATATCTACAATAGCGTCGTATATCAATATAACTATAATAATGTCTACAAAAATCGATTTTCATGATAAATAAAAAATTATTAAATGCATATTACCTTCCATGAAAAATTTCTTCTGTTAGTCAAAACAAAAATCATAAGGAGCACGAAATACTTTCTAGTCATCAAAACAGAAAACATAGAAATACCCATATTACGGTAGAGCTTTAACAATAATAGAATTTCAGCGGTAAAATACAAAGAACACGTACGCGACATACGATCGAGATCGTGCATAAAATAAAGTACATGAGGGAATAGAGCATAGTGCGAATGCAGAATGAAGTACGAACGTAAAAAAAGGAGTGATGGCAAGGCTGTGCAGGAGCGAGTCGGACAGCGGATAATTTCTCGGTGAAATTATTACAGCGGAACTCTGTTATGCCGAAAATTACTGGCACACGCTTTACGTTGGGAGAAAAAAATTCTTTCCCGCTCAACGAGAACGTTATACAACACTTTTCGACTGAAATTTCAATGAAAGTTTCTGTTCCTGCCGTTGATTTTATTAACTCGTCAAAGATATTTTTAAAGTACCAACATGTTAGACATATTTGTTTTTTATATATATATATATATATATATATAATTCATATAAAAATTAAATATGTAACAAAATTTATTATTGTAACAAATAAGAATTGTAACGTTACAGCATGAAAATATTATAAAATTGTGCAATGCACTTATTAAATATCAAAGAACTACACTAGTCTCTTCAGTAAAATAACCTTTTATTATTTTTAACTGCCAGTGTGTCAAAATGTAGATATTATTTTAATTTAAAATATACGGTTAAAAAAACGACCATATCTAATTACCCCATTTCCGGTAGAATTATTCAAAGTAAACAGCGTTTATATTAACGTATGCACATAGTAAATAATAAATTAAATTAGAGTCAAATTAATGCATTTCTTGAGTTAAACAGTTTCACTCCACTGTTTTAGTTAAATCAACGGCATATTGAATAGGACTAGTGGCGACCTATAGAAACAATTAGAAGTAACTGAAATAGAATATAATTTGAAATTATGAATTTAACGTTGTAGAGCAATATTTAAACACTTAAATAAATTTTCCGTAAACCTTTCTTATTTACAAGGTATAGAAAGTTTCAGTTTACGCATTCAGCATATGTTACCTTACAACAGATGTCCAAAGAGTAAGATTTTCGTATCTAGTTTCAGAAATTCATAAAGAACTTGTAGAATATTTTTTCTCAGCGGAAATTTGGTTGAACGTTATCCTCCTTCACAACTTTCGCAATTTCAATATTAAGTCTTGGCGAAACTAAGCTTCAAATTAAAATTTTATTAAAGTAAGCTTTACTTGGTTATTAAACTTTTCTTTTTTTACTGCCATTAGGAGATTATTATTCAAAGCCCTAGAGAGTTTTATTCATCAGAAGTCTTTAATTCCCAAGGTTAAGTAATTACGCCTCTCTGTTTAAGGTTTAAAGCAAAGAGAAGACTGACTTTATCGAAGGTTACGTCATCGATACTTATACGAATTTCGTGTAAAAGTTTAATCAGTTTACGCATTTTTGCAGTTAATATAATCAAGAAAGAATAACAAATGTTACATTCTTCTATGAAAAACAAATAGATCAACATAATGATGCAGAGATCTATTTTTATTCGTTAATCATCTCACGGATAATGTGACGAATACAAGTGAACAATTATGAGAGCTTCTGATCCCGTACGTGCGGAATTTTTGGGAAGGAAGCACAATCGGGAGTATTGATGTGGGATTCCAATCGATGTCAAAGAGAAAGAAAATAACTGGGCGGGTTATTGAAGGTGGTTTCAGGGTCGAATATAATCCTTTGCGCGCGCGATCAACATAGAAAGGTCGGTATAAAAACGTCGGACGGAGAAAAACGGCTACCGAAGAAATCATTCGCCAAGAATAATGGGAATAGTCCAATAATCAAAAGGAAAGTCCATTATATATAGTAAACAGTAATCAAATATTTGTCACAAAAATGCCTTTCATCAAATGTCGTGATGCGATATTTAACAGGTGGACAATTCTAATCCCGCCCTTTCGTATTTTCCATTTTGGAAATTTCCAAAAAAATTGCAAAATACAGGTAAATGTTATAAAATTTCTATAAAGCTTTTCATTTTGTTCAAAGAAGAATAATTATTAAAAAAATTTTATTCAGAAAGATTTTTCAATACATCAACATATTAAATATTGTCAAATTATGAGAATTGTTGAAAGTAGAAATTATATAACGTTTCAATATATAAACATTAGATGCAGTAGAACAATATAAATATAAGTTTTAAAATTTAAAGAATAAATTTCATTTATCTATAATGACAAATTATAAAGTTGTAGTCGATTCTATATTTAATCATGCGTGTAATATAAATATAACTTTAATCAATTATTTTTTTTATTCATAATATGAACGTCGATTCTTTTTAGTAATACGGTGCTTTTTAATAGTATAATTTCATGTATTATTTATAATACACGTTAAATGTATGCAGGTCAATTATGCAATTTTAAAATTCTTTTATTCATCAAGAATTTGTAAAGAGATATGAATAAAGGCTTTTAGAAATGTAAATGATTAAAAACGGTAGATGAAGAAGACAGAAAAAGTAATGCACGCTTATTGAGGTAGTACTCGTGGCAAATAATATCCCATTGCGAAAGTATGGCGAATTGGAGAAAAATAAAGCATTTTGATGGACCGGCGTAGTACAAGGACGACAATGGCGATGACGAAGAAGTCGAGAGGAATTGACAGGAACAAAATGTCTCAATAATCGAAAGAGATTCTTAAAGAGCCGACTCGCAAACCTAGCGATCTTAACCATACACGGTTACATATATATCTCGTGATCGGCTTACGTGGGATAGCATCCACAGCGATATTTTATTTCGTTCAGGGTGGTTTGTACGACTGCTCGGAGCGGCGGTCCTCTCTTCCTTCCCACCCTCCCACTACCAGCAACCATCGGTTATTTTCCCGATTTCTTCCCAAGATAAATTCCAGATTCCACGGTCGTATTTTTAGAGTAGTCTTTTATACTGCGGGACGTAATCAAGATGATCGATTCGCGAACGAAGTATATACACGGGGCGTACTGAAAACACGACGTGCGATCGATCCCTCGACTGTCGGATACGAGCCAAATACCTTCAATAAAGAATGGATCCGACGGATTATCCGGGGCATGTAGCATCGATACGGGATTCTCCACTAAAATGTTTAAAACGATATGCTATTCCGGGTAACCTCAGTGAAACCGAATCCAATACGCTCTCGCGCGAGGGTTCAACAACCGCCGTTAATAAATAACTCGGACGACTGAGTGAGTTGCGCTCTAATATCTCTTCCAAATAGAGATACACTATGTGAAAATGAATTCTGCCTGGTCGCCAAGACGGAAGTAGAGACTTACAGCACACACACAGTGGTAAACTTCCCTCACACTCTCATTAAGATAAGTAGGAGTGGATGAGTGATGTGAGTGAATGACAAAAAGAGAGAGAGACGGAAAGAGGAATGTGAACGGGAGCACTAGCTCGTAAATATTACCAGCGAGATCTACGACGTATCCGGTACGATTATCGGTGGAAGACTGCACCCCCGAATTCGCGTAGGTTGGGTCAGGAATAACCGGTAATATTTCGTGGGGCCACCCCGACAATGCTATCGGCCATCCTTTCGTGCCATCTCCCTCACTTTACCGTTCCTGAATTCGTTCCTCGCGTCTTGTCTTCGTCCTTGCGCCTCACTAGACGGTCTTTTCTCTCCGTTCCATCCCCGTTTCCGCTCTTTGTTCGTCCGAAGAAGAATAATGGTTTTTCGTTCGATCGTCTTGTGTTGGCCGGGCAGGCGGAGGCAGA
This sequence comes from Trachymyrmex cornetzi, assembly GCF_001594075.2. Classification (NCBI taxonomy): domain Eukaryota; kingdom Metazoa; phylum Arthropoda; class Insecta; order Hymenoptera; family Formicidae; genus Trachymyrmex; species Trachymyrmex cornetzi. The sequence continues at coordinate 23,259 of NW_017300124.1, read as the reverse complement.
TTGAATTGAAAATATGTGATTTGGTAGTGTGTAAAGTCGTCAGACTTCCCCGCGATTCCCGCCCACTAGTCCTTCGTCGGAGAAATCCATTGCTCCTTATATGCTACCGATGTAGGCTGAAACAGTCTTTTCTCCTCGCGGCTGAAGTGAAATAGCAATCTCGTATCGAGGTCAGAATTTAGACGATGTATTTTTCCTTTTGCGCAAAATTTGAAATGTGATTTGGAAAAGTAATATTCTAATCGCAAAATATAATTCTTGATAAAGAGACTAATTATGCCGACATGCTATTATATATTGACCGAGATATCGATATAATATTGCTAAAAGAATAATATTGCTGAAGTATCTATAAAAATTTAGCTGTAAATACAGATCTAAAAATAATTTGGATCATTAAAATAACGATATATAAAACTTCCAAACTGAAATATCTATACGTAATTATTTTGATGGTCCAGCCAAATTGTTTTCAAATCTGTATCTAAATCTAAATTTTTCGATTCTTCAGCAGAATCGTTCTTTCCGTTAGTATTGTAGTATTGCTTTGTAATATATATATTTTTCGTATTTTGATGTTTCATTTCTCTTTTAACATATAATATTTAAATACGATGTTTACAGATATTTATACTTCAACTTGATCCAAACGGAGACACAATCATTCGTCAAGTTTGTCATTTGACAGCAAGTTATGGCGCCAGATGAGTAAAATACTCTGCAGTCTTATTTTTAGAAGATCGATATCCAACGAAAACGTCAATTCAGTCGCTATACTATTTCCACGAAATCAATAAAGAAGTGTCACCAACGTGCCAGTTAGACGAGTACTAAATCATACGTATCTTTGATGCCAGCCAAACCGTACCGTTTTAGCGATGACCAATGTAAGAAACGCTCGCGTTCGCCGATGCATAGTCACTCGTCAGGCTAACGTCTGCCACGTGTCCGTGCTATTCACGAAGTGTCTGACGGAATCCATCAAAGTCTCCTATCTGAATTCATTATATGAATACACAATGCCTGCAGTATTTCACGGGTTGATTTTCTTGAAGAGAAACAGGTGAGAAATTTTCTTCGAGGGATAACATTTAATTTAAAGTTCCTCTATAACGCAAAGTCCAAAAATATTAAAGCAATAAAAGTAGGTCAGCATTTATAAACTGTATTGATTATCAGCAAATACAAAAATAATATGTATCTAACCATATATTATATTAATTAAACATGTTCGCATACATGTATTTTAATTAATTTAATGCGTTCAAAATTATTTCAATTTATCGATAATATTTGTATACTTCATCGAGTGCTCGACACTCGTTAAATAGTTAAATAGTCAACTGATGAATGTCAGTCATCGCACTATGTTTACTCATATGGTATTCTTGTATATGTCAGTAAATGATGTGCGCAACATGTAAGGTGACTATACGGTGTCATTCGAGTTACGTAACTAATAATAATTCTGGTAATTGCTGTAAACCCCATTTCGTTTCATTTTTTTAATAATATATTTCTCTAATTAAAATATTGCATAATTTTTTTACATTTTATATACAAAAAAGTAAAAAATATACAAGTTCTTCAACATCCATAATATAATTTAAAAGAAAAAAAAATCTATATTTTTAATAGATTTTTTAATTAACACATCCAAATCAAATCATTTTTAGAATGAAAATTCAGAAATACTTATTTCATGTTATAACAATTAAAAAAATTATACTTATTTAATAAAATAATACCTTTAAAATATAATTCATTAGACGTTTTTGTAAAAGTTTTTTCCGAAATTCTAGGATATTTTGTATTTAAATATAAAAATTATTTTATTTTATTATTAAAATTCTACTTTTGATTTAATACGGATCACTTCAAATCTTTTGTTTTGCAAAACAATATTGAAATGTCCACAGATATTTCCAGTAAAGTCTAAAAAATTATATAGGGTAACTCCGGTATATACGCCGCACCAATCAAAAACTTAATTTATTAAGTATTATTTACTATGTTTAAAATAAATTATCTATATCAGTAAAAACTTTGTACTGTCTACTATTATGAAAAAAATATTAGAAATCCGAAATATTTAGTTTTCGTGTATTAAAAAATAAACTTTTTGAAATCTTGCATTTTTGCTATGTATAGATAATGGGTGGGATATATGGCAAAAATACAAAGGTTTCAACAAACTAAACAAAGAATACGAATGCAAAGCACTTGTATTTTGCTATACAACATGCTTTACTATTCCCCTACACGTATGTATTATGAAATAACCACTAGGTCTTTTACACGTCTTACAGTAATTATTTTATGTAGATATGTAGATTATAATTTATGATGATGCTACTTGTTACACACACCGTGACAAATCGATTCAACTCACAATAATTTCATTAACATTAACAGTAAGAAGCTGAAATTATAACTCAATACTAATATAACATAAAGGCATGTAACAGAGTTAAAAAAGTTGCGAGAAAATTACCAACACTCCTTCTATTTTTTCTGACTTCCGCGGCGTAAATCCCAGCGCGGCGTATATACCGGAGTTACCCTAATTAAATTAAATATTAAAACGCATCACAGCATCACAGATAATTCAATGATGTAACATATATATTTATATATTTTATAGTTGAAAATTCCAAGTATTTAAATCGAACGCTCAACAACAGTGTTAACTATTAAAGAATTCTCGCAAACGGCGCTGTGAATATTTATCGGTAGCTCTTCTTCTCTCGCCGTAGGCGACGGCATGAGAAAGCGAAGCTGGCTAGCTACATCAGAGATGGACTAAGGGTTGTAAGCCAATGGGGGAAGAGACGTGCAATGTGCAGGCAGCCGCGCAAGAGTCCAACCGGACCGACCGGAATTGAATAGTCACGAGTTCGAGCAGGGCCCGAGGCGGCTGTCACGTGCAGGTAGTTCACCGGTAATTCAGCACGGACGTTCTCGTGAACGCATATATACCAATTCGCGAAGTCCAGCAGAGGCGGGGATTGTACGCGACCATCAAAATTCAACCCCCCCGGGAATGCAGTCACATGATCGAAAGATCGTAGGACAGCAGCAGCGAATTGGGTCAGTGGGTTTGCGTGTGTATCTGTCAGCGCGACGTAGAAAGGTTTATTAAATTCCGCGGTCGCGCGCATTTCCACTCGCACGGTGATTCCGCAAACGATCGCGTATAGTAATTGCGAGCGAGAGAGCGACTGTACGACGTTAACGTCGCGATTCAACGGTACGTTAACGTTGCCATGTCGGCTGCGTAATCGGCCGGGACGCTAATAGCGGCGGGCGAGAACTTGCCGCGATAATTTCTAGGATGTCGGGGAGAATAATGCCGCTCGCGCGGAACGACTCGGAAGGAAATAGGAACTTTCTAGCCGGATAGGTACGCGGGCGCGCGGGATGCCGAGCGGTGACGTGCAACTGGGTTAACTCGCGCGAATCAGAGAATTTATTAAATTCTCGGCGCGCGCGTTACTCGGTGAAGTAATTTGTGCCGGCGCTACATATTGCTGGGTGCATTCGGGTGGAACGTTGCAGAGTCAGTGCGTCGGTGACCCCGGTAGCGCGCAACGGAAACGCGCGAAATCTTTAGCGTAGTAATTAAAGTCGAGGCCCAACAAATACCGGTATTTCGCTAACCGTCGTAGCGGAAAAGGGTTGATTAATCTTGGTTAGATGACTACTTCGAGATTGGAAATTATAAAGCTGTATATAGTACATTTTGCGCATTGCAAGAGAAACTCATAAAGTTGTCTACCACAAAATATCACGATTTGGTCAAATACCTTTCAATAAGAGTTGAATAAGTTGAAACGAGCTTCATGAGCTCATGCAAAATTACCGCTCTGTAATGAAATGAAAAGTATATCAGGAACGTTACATCAATGCAACACACGGTTTGCGTTATTGTTGTAGCTAGCAATCGACACTTCTCGTCGTAGAATACAAGAAATGTTCACAGAGAACATATAAGAAGCGAACGCAGCAGCGGTTACAACAACGAGCGCACGCCACACTTGTTGCGTCGTGCAACGAGCGTACATCCCTTTCTCTCACTCTTTTATTATTTTCTTCTTTTATTCTGCTATGTGTAAGAGATGATGTCATAGCGGGTACATCGTCGGCCATTGCTGTCCGTCGTATCCCCAGGACGAAACCGGTCCATTCACGCTTAATGCAGCATTATGTCGTTCCCTAGCAGGCGGAGAGTTCTGATTCGGTTGACTCGGTCGGCATGAATACCGACGAAGGAGACAGTCGATGCTGGAACTTCATACAGATAGTTGGAACTGCACACGTTCCTGTGCACGTGTACGCCAGCACGCTCGTCGTTTTCTGTTCGCGAGCACGTCGCGTAAATTTTCTCCACCGACGCGCCCACCCCCCGCCCCCGTGTTCAGCCAAGTTTGCGGGTAAATCATCGCAGCCCCCGTGCATACATTCCTGGCGACCAGTGTACGTGACAGTCGGCGCCACGTTCAAGAACCCACCACCGATCACGCCGATTCCACGGCGACCGTGTTTTATCGTGTACGAACGACTGTGCTTTATCCACCTCGCGTGTCAAAGTGATTTCCGAAGTTCCCGCGACAGCCACAAATCTCACTGGCAAAGTCATTTCGCCGATCTGACGGGTTTCTCTTGCTACAATGGCTATCTCGGTCTCCGTGTCTTTTGTTGTAGACAATTGTACGGGATGGAGCATGCAATATAGTAAATTTCTAGGCTAAATTTAAGCGTTAAACTTGGCGCACGGTCAACTAAATAGGTCTTTTTCATAAAATTACCATACATATCACGTACAGAAGATTAAACTAATTATTCGCCATAATAACGTTTACGTGCCACAAAAAGCACATTCACTCTATCTGCCAACTTACAGTGCAGAGCGTGCAGTTTTGGTGATAAGAATATGGAATGTTCTGATGCAGCATTCACAGTTAAAAGTCGTACCTTAAGTCTATGAAAGTCTAAAAAGACTTTTCAAGTTAAGATAAGTATAGAGCGAAGTATATTAATAATTTATTTTTATTTCAAAAATTTTATTACGTTATTATATTTAAAATTGTGAAACGTATGTCATAACATTTGTGATGCTTCATAGTTTCAAGATTCATTACTGAAAGATTGTAAAACATTATTCTGGCATATTATTCCAGATAGCAGGCTTCAAGAAATTTTAAATTTCAGATAGTATCGACGAACTGATGTAAAGAATTGTCTTTTTAAAGTCATATTTCTTCTGAATCTCATATACTTTCCAATACAGATTCATAGCCATATCGTTTTCCAGAAAGTATCGAGTGTAGTTTACGCGAAGTTTCAGCATACCATCGATTCGACCAAACTACATCTCTCGCGATAACCGTTACTTCTTCGAGTGATATGTCAGAAATACTCACAATAATTGTCGCTCTGTATAATATATCATTTTTCCTATGAAACTACGGAGTTTATAGTTTAGAACAAAAATTATTGTAGGATAAATTTATTAAATAGATATTATCATTATATTAAATTAATTTATATGTATAATGTGATGTACCTATATTGTGCAAAATATTATTTATATTGTGAAAAGAGCTTTCCTAAATGTATGATCTCCTTTATGGAATTCTCGCTTCAGATTTTTTCTTGTTAAGGAAACTTAATATGAAAATGGAAGCGTAAAATGATAGGAGAGTATATAAGCATGCTATACATATATTTACCGATGTATCGAGGCCAACTTAATCAGACGAAGCTATATCGGATCTAATCTAATATCACCATCATCTTCGAAACAAGCGTTATAGACAACTTCGATTATGTAAGATGCATTTGCATAAACAAATTTCGTCAATGCAAGCAACGTCGCCAAGTACAATATTATTTAGAGCCGGCTAGCATTGAAATCTGCAAGTAACTTCGCGTTAACTTCTCTCTGAAGTTGCGTCCGTGTCTACGAGTTGCCTGTTTAGGAAGTTCGCGGTAGGAACTTTCGAAACCGGTTCGACAGTATAAAAGAACTTTCCGTTCGGGTAAACGCTTTTAATGAGAAAATATGATGCGGCGCCTCCCTCAACGTAACCCACGATGCCAATTAGAGGAGAATAGCTTTCTTCCATTCGCCGATACAACGAGCTCTTCTCTCACCCGTCCTCGCAACGTCCTCCTATTATTACGGCGAGGACGCGCAGTAACCCGGTTGGGTATTCTGATGAAAATCGTAATGCAATAGGCATGTAATACAAAAGGGGATAAAATACACCCCGTCGAAGCCCCTCGATAAGACGATCGACCCTTCTTATTCGCGTGCATAACTACGTACTTCGGATCTGATAGGATGGTCGGGGATTTCCATCTTCGGGGGCCTCAGTCACAAGGGGTCGATACGTCCCCGGGCGCGACAAGTTAATCCTCAGATCTCTGGAAAATAATTTTCTGACGTAGATGACAGACGGTGGATGAAAAAGAAGGTTCAAGAGATTTTTATAATCGTCACTGTAAACGTTCAAGAGAAATAAATGTGCAGTTAAATATTCATTTAAAAAACAATTCTTTAATACTGTGAAAAAATTTTATACAAAAAGTTTGCTATATTATTTATTTTGATATAATAATATGGAAGAATCATATCTATATAATTATATAATAATTGGAAATGTAGAATAATTTTATTCAGTGTCTTAAGATTAATTATATCGCTTAAGTGCAAACGTATGGAATTGATAAGCTATTCATTTCACGAAAATATATAGTTTGAAAAAGAAATATTTTTCCAAGTTCCAAATTACTTTTCGCAGGAATAGAAATATGAGAATCGCTATTGGCGAATCGTGGAACATTACGAAAGGGAAGAGAACCAGCTCGATCGGTAGTTATAAATCAAGAAGGACACGCGAAGCTCGCCACTCTTTCTGCCCTATCAGGATGACCCCCTTCCAGAAGCGTGCTTCTACAGAGTATCGATCGACCGGATATAAGAGCGACCAAGAGAGAAAATTATTCTACGAATACAAACTAAGAGAAAATTCTGCTCGCTCGAACGTCAAATTTATGACGGGAACACTCGACACTTCCTACGATCTCAACACAAATTGTCAGGTTTCGTAGAAAAGGGGGATCATCAACTCGGGATTCAATCAAATGGAATGGAATCAAATGGTAACACGAGCACGAAGGAACCTTCTAATGAGGAACTTAACTCGAAAGCTTTTCAATTAGAGCGAGAATAATTGCCGCTGCCGAAAAACGCTGATTCGTCGAATCAAAGTCACTCGGAAAACAACGTTTCTACCAGTTTTCTCGCCGAGATCGGAGAAAAAGCTATCGCGTCTAATTGATCCTCATTATAGATCTCCAATTCTTTTTAACAAAAAAGAACTATCTACGAATCCATCGACTTTTCACGTTAATTGTTACGACCGGTCTCCAACTTGACATCCTCTGTCATCATCTTCATCATACCATGCATAGTTACAAGGTAACAACATGCTCGACCGAGCATAGTAACCAAAACGTTTAATTAATCCAATGTACAACGCCAGCGCGATGCGGCATCGGGCGGTCCAGAAGTCTCTTGCACGCCACGCGGTATCCCGAATGCCGGATCTGCGAAATTGCGAATCAGGGACCCTCTGCGGCGATGAAGCGCGTCGAGTTGCCGACGACATTTTAGCCCTGTTATTAACTGTATCCCCGCCAGCGCAGCAACACGTCCAACCCTCCCTCGCGTGAAGCGGCCTGCGTGTTCACCTTCACCACGGGCACCGACACACGTCGACGATAACCATTCGGGTACCCATAGTCCGACGACAGTGACACATTACCGTTCCGCTTTAACCTCCCGCTATAGGCCGGGTTAGCGCGCGCCCTCAGACTCGTATACCATCGACGCATAACTGGTAATTACGCGAGCCGAGCGCCATTACCGCAGCCCGGGTCTTCCTTTATTGCCCGTACGGACCACGGGTGCGGAAACGCCAGATCGGACCATTGAAATACTATTCGTTCGTACATACACCGGAATCGGCCAGGTACCGGTCGAGAAGGAACGAGCCACTTGAATTCGCTCATTCTCCTTCCGTCCACCTGCGACCCCGTACCAACGGATGTAAAACATCGAACGGGCGGTTCGACGAGAGAGAAATGGACACGATGCAGTTCGTGAGATAGTACTGCGTTTTAAAAAGCGGGGTGTAGCATACTTGCAATTCGATCAGTTCAATAATTTGTAACCTGAGCTAGGTCACTTAAAAGACGTTCGATTCTTTATAAGATTGACAAAATTAATGGAGCGATTCGTCTTGACAATAACATCAATTTAATATTATATTATTATGTCATTATCGTGTTTTATATTCTTTGGTAAATCTAAAGCACTTTTGTTAACCCTCTTATGTGTATATATATACAATACAATTTCGCGTATCGATCGTGACTTTCCGTATATTCTTGTAATTCTAAAATGTCGCTTAAAAACTTAACAACCAGAACATTTTGGTTTAGCCTTGTTGGTTTAGCTCTGTGCTAAACGTCAATACAACACGCTGTCCACAGTTGGACTTAGATAAATGGACTTAAAATAAATCAGAAGGTCAACTGTTACACGGAAGATTCTTTTTTTGCTAATTAAAAGTTGCTTATCTCTAAAAGTTTAGCTAGACACAGATTTAAAAATCATTTTAAATTAGAATATCAAAATAATTATATAGGACGCTCAAACTTATTGCTAGAATGTTAAAACATTTTACTGTATTGTTTATTATGCTTGAACATTCTATAAAATAATTTTTACGTCCAACAAAATCATTTTCAGATCTGGATCTAGTTAAATTTTTATAGATTGTTCAACAATGTTGCTTTAACTATGCGCAACTTCAATATATCAGGCAGAGGTGTTACCTCATTTGTGTTCTCGTGGATCTACTTGAGGCTTACATAAGATACTCAACACATATTGTTTTTCATTTTTTCATTCAGACCTTTTTTTTATTGACATAATGAATTAATTACGCAAAATCACATGTATTTTCTTAATTAAAGAGAGATGTATTTTAAATCTTACCATATTCATTCGAAAACTATCATGAATATAATTGGCAGTACCGTTCACCATGCAAATTATCAACAATAACGGACATTAAGTGTCTTCCATGTTTGAATGCGCGCATTGGCGGATCAGCGCGGATTACCTTGTCGTGGTACACCATAAGATTTCCAATTACTGCGTAGTCGGTGAGACCGGTGACGTTTCAGTGGCTTCTAAGACGTCGATGGTCTCCACATGTGGCACCATATACGTATATACCACACGTGGACAGAGGTAGTGAGATCTGAGAGTGGGGACAAGGGATGTAATTAACGCGACCAGCTTGCAGCGAGACATTGACGTATCTATCTTCCTATCCGCCTTGTGGCGCACGGATGGTTATCCTTCTATCTTTACGTAATACGCGTCACGTAAGACCTACAAACGAGAATATACTCATCCGCGCAAATATACAGATTGTCCAATGCCGTTTGGAGTCCGCAATGCAGTTCGCGATGCACTTGGGAGCTTCCGTTCACTGACCTAAAGTCTATCGACCTAAAACATGGAAGACAGTATGCCGTTTTTTTTTTTTTCAGAAACAATGATATACATTCGTAAAGTCGTTTAAGTGCTTTCGTAATTTATTGAGATTAATGAACATTTCGATTTAATATAGATAGCATTTTCATTCGATCTCTATACAGACATCTCAATAATTGATAAAAGCACTTGTTTTTTTATTTTAATTTAAAACGAATCGTTACAAACGTAATTCGATTATACTATCTATCTTCTTAAAGTTATTCAAAATAAAAAAAAAGTGACTGTCGCAAAAATATCAAAATTTGTACAGACGATTGAGCAACGTGGTCGAGAGTCTGTGAATTGCGAACTTATAGAACTATAGTAGGATGGCTCCGCGCGTTGAAATTTTGAAGCATAATGAAGAGGAGTTTATGCAGTATTTTTCCGCGACCATTTTCACAAGACCGTCCGAATATGCAGAATTATTCTTCTCGAAAAAAAGATAAGCAAAAAGTGTGAAGTGCGGCGGGAACATCATTGAGAACACCGGTCGTCGCGCGACTTAATCTTCAGATGGACGATCCGCCATCAAGGAAGAGTTTCACCTGCAGCCTTAAAAGAAAAAAGAAATAACGCGTCACTCTAAGGGGTACGGGAGTATTAGGCAGCTGGAATCTCATAGAAATTGCAAATACGCCGACGTATAATCCTCAATTCGCTCGGATACGGATTACCGCGACGAAGCTGCATATATAGGGAGAACTCGTGAACTCGAGAGTCATGAAATGAATGTAAGACGTTCTCGACGAATCATCAGGACTGACAAGAGCTAAAACCCGCCGGTTCGATGTCAGCTGTAACTTCCGGCTCACTCCCTCGTCTTACGCGACCACCATAAGAGACGTTATTACACGGAGTTACGATTACGAGTCGGACGATCGTAGCTTCTTCATCGTTTTGGAAGTTTCATGTTTGCAACCATCGGTCATTAGGATTCGTCCATTTGGCAAGTAAAAATATCGGTCCTCTCGATTTCTCTCATGTATTATCTCAAAAGAAGTATTCATGAGCTATGAATTAACACTTTCTTCTATTTCTCTTCATCTTCTTTACTTGAAAATTAAAATGATTTCAAAAATTTGAAAAATATTGATTTTCTTCAAAATATTTATAGCTATATTTTTATTAAACGCACACGTGCGCGCATGTTCACACAAAACATAGATATCTTACATATGATTATATATATATTTAATTCTTTACAAATAATATTATATTTATAGTTGTTATTGTATTACACAAATTATATATATGTAGAAATACGTACATATATATAATTATTTAAGGAACATATTACTATTATACATATATATAATAATTATCCGAGATAGTCACCGCTACATAAAGTATCGCATTTTCATTAAATTTATGACGTAACGAGTAGCACATAAAATGGCATAAAGATATTACTCAAATGCAAATAAAATATTTTTTCACATCTAATTAATCATTTTTCTGTCAAGCTGTTATTTGAATAATATGATAAATGATCAATCGCGTGTTAAGTCCGCTTCCTATTTCGCCATGTGAATGTGAACATTACGGAACGGAAACGCGTGCCGCAGCTGATGTACATACATAAATGTCATGCGAACTTGATGCACATGTCTCGATCTCTAGCAAAACCAATCACGCCACAGGTGTGGCCATAAACTCTGGAAAATTATTGCGCTTTGGTGAAAATGGAGGCGACGTTGCTGCATGTTATGTTGATGTTTTGTTACATGCCATTGATGATTCACATTCGCAAATCAGTTTTGCACTAGTTCAATATAGAATCGCAACATAACTATACGTATTTTTATCGATTTTCTTTAACGTTCAAAAACTGTAAATAGAAAATCTGTAAAAAATCTTCTCTAAATCACACTTATTACTAATTAAAATTTTAGAAATATTTTGTTCAAAACGTAATATTAAGAAAAAGAAAAAATGCTTTATTTTGAAATTAATAAAATCTATGTAGTTACACGAAGTCATATAAAAATGAAACAAAATAATTCATATTACTCATAAATATTATCTCTATAATTGTGTCAATGTTTTTTTAGTACAACATTTGATATTTTTAACACTTTTGAAGAGATTTTTAAATTGATATTACAACTAATTCAATACAATAATATATAAAAAAGATTTAAGCAATCGATTTAATAATTTAAAGTTCAAAGATCTCTTGGAAAATTAACTACTGTTATTTGCTTCAATTCGTAGCGATTATGATGTGGTATATTAATTCTTGCTGAAGAAGAGATGTTTGAAATTTCTTGGTGGATAGGATCCTGCTATTGGCATATGTCTCCTCTCGCGACAAACGCTTTATACGTCGCGCATAATATTGTACAGGGTGAGTAGACCTGAACTGATGCATGTTGCACGCGTTCTGAAATGTTGGCACACAGTAAGATCGTGGGAGTGGTGGACTCGACATTCTTGGAAGCTTGGACGGTAATTTGCGCGATGCAATTCGAACTTGGAAGGAATTTCTCGAGAATCGTAGCTCTTTCGCAATGCCAGAGTAGGGTTGAAACACAACGATCACGCGGGCGCGCGCGCATGGACGCAAACTTGGTCGGAGGCTTGCTAGCAGTGGCACCTGTCGTGCCCGGCTAATCTTGAACACGTGTTTCCTTGTGTTAGCTGGCCCCATGCCAATGCGCAGAGAATGGTCATTGTGCAGTATCATGCCCTATAGGAACGTGCATGTTTGCTTCGGACCTCAACCGTTATGGTCTCGCGACCGTATCCTTGCACGCCCTCTCCGTAACGTCCAAAATTTCTTAACGGTCTATAAATTTAATGTATATGGCGTGTAAAAGTGCAGGAACGATAAACAACTGATAAATATCTTTCGTGAAATATTGCCGGGCGCTATTAAAGTAGCGAGATTATTGATTTCACAAAATGCCGAATAATGGGAACCATCAGCACAGGATTCGCACAAAAATTAAAAAGACTGTCGAGACCGTTCAATGTCAAAATAACAGATTAACGAATATTAACAACTAAACTGAAATTGAACAAAATTTCTATGCAAAATAAAAATTCCTTTAATAAATTACTGTAATATTAAAGTTTAACTTTATTAACGTTTGCATGCTCGATTTAAACCTCGCAATTTCGCAGTTACGGTAATAACAGGAAACATTCAGCGATATATTCATCAAGCTGGCACTAAAGGCACATTCATATTGTACACACACAACTCGTTAGGCTGATGATATAGCCGGAACGTATGCGTGTTTCTTTAATCTTGAATGTGATGTTCATGCGATTTAAAGCTATACATATGTTTTACGAGCTTCAAACTCGTAAAGCTCTCGCGTCTAATTTCAACGCCATATTTCGTGAAAGTGTTATCGATGTCTTCGTTTCGTATATGACTAGAGAGAGAGAGTTAGTGTTAAAATTAACTAACCGCTTCGTTAGAGTTCGTCGAGCGAGCGACTTGTCGGTGCGGCACGGCGTCACGGCGCGGCGGGTCGAAACGCGTGCTGTGACGTAAATATAGGCACACGCCGTCACGTGTCAGGGAATAGTCATTAATGATGTAAGCTTTTGAAGTTTAATACTCAACAATTATCTTGCGAACATGACGTTTCAATAAAGTCGCGCTGTCGGTAAATGAACTAACAAGCAATCTGATATTTTAGATCGCTTCATAGGAGCCACCCTCTGTTGCCTATTAATTTCACCATATGCATTAAATAAAACAAAGCCGTTTGAACGTTCCCACAAAACATTTCATGTGTTATTGCACATTTTCAGTTTTATAACCATACAATAACTAAAATTTTGAAATGTCTTTTTAAATATATCAATGCAAACAGTAATTGTTACATTTAAAGAAACAATGAAAGAGAATAAAACGGAATAAATATTAATTTTATTATCTACTTGTGTGTTGTTCTACATCATTAAATAACTGTTAGTAAAATTAATTAAAGCAACTGTATTATTTTCGGCAATGTCACAGTATAAATAATAGCAACAATTTTGAGAAAATAAAATAAGAAACACATACCAATATGTGCTATAAAACCGGCGGAATTATTACTTTCTACAATAACTTAACATTATCAACCAAATTTTCTTCATAATTTATTTAATATATCTGAGATTTTATTTATAATTATTAAAATCACAAGTAAATGTTTAACATGTTCTTTGAAAAAAATTAGTAAACAACTTCTGATTAACACTTCGTATTAATAAAATAATTATACAAATTAATATTCCGAATATACAATTATTTCGAATAAACAAAAATTGCATTGCCAACAATAATTATCGTAAAAATTATGCATTTAATTGCATTTGTATAAGAATCTATTACATCTTGTCGGATTGAAGAACAACAAGAGCAATTCACGAAGAGTAGATAGCATACATGATTGCCTGGAGGGTATGCAGAATTCGCTGTTCCTCGCGTTTCAGACTTGCAAACTATTCTATATGAAATTGTCAATAAAAGTGTATTCCGCTACTATAATACTGGCCTAGCAAAAGATGCAACTCCGTGTATTGCAGTCAAAGTAAAGGAAATTTCCTTGCACTTTCATTTTTATAAAGAATAGCCATAACTAATAAGAAAAAGTTATTATTAGTGCTATCGTAAAGACAATTAGTTAATACAAAAATACTTTAGAAATAGTGTGATTTTCATTTTGAACATTTCGTTTGATAAATAGGATCTATCATAAATTTAGATTTAATTTTTCTTTAGTGGTTTCTTTTATGATATGTTATATACAAATTCATATAATAAAATTATTATAATTATGCTATTAAAAAAAATTCACGTTTCCAATTATTTTTATTTAATTACTTAATTATGTATTAATTACGTTTCACATTTGATTATGCATAAATGAAATAAACTGATTTAAACATTTGATAAAGACAAACAAAACAATTTGAGCAAGTCATAATTACCTTTTTAGCAAGATATTCATCGTAATCCTTTTGATTTTACTAGATCAACTTATCTAATAAATACGAAAGTCTAACAAACGCAGTCGGGCTAATGGTAGCGTATAGTTGGTTGGTATCGCAACCAATTTCTAGCGAGTAAAATTACTCGAGGTCAGACCACGAGGCGTAAAGCAGTAATTGCCATTTACCCGGGTCGGCCAGTGGGCACCGAATATTCCATTAATGATTTAGGGTGGCACTTTCACCAGCACAGAGCCCACTCGTCGAGCTACATTTCCGCCACGATAATTCATCGAGCACTTAACGATCTTTCAATAATGAGTGAGTCAGCAGCCGGGCAAACGAAACGTGTAATTTACGTTAATGATACGCGCGTGCTAATTAATTAGATATGCGATTGCATCGATTTTTCCAACATTCATTAAAACAAAACTATAACGGTCGTCTTGTCCATGAAGATCGTAAATAAAGACTCTAAGCTTTCGATCGATTGGAAGATTTGCTGAAATTGGTACTCGGATAATTTATATAATTTTGCAAACAAGCTAGCGCATTATTCATAGTCCAACCTAACGTGCACGACTCTTTCTCGGATTATAATCTTATAAGGTTAATATTGAGCATCGAATTTTTGTAGTGTAATAACTAGAGACGAAGTTCTACATCAAATCTTATCATTATTTGATAACTGATAAATTTGACGTGAAAAATTCCACGAAGAGCGAAGTGGCTATGCGATAAATGTTACCTAACGTAAAATAATTCTCGTAAAATGTTATAACAATTCTCATAAAAAAGCGAAGAACACTCCCCCTTCAATGTAATACTTTCTTCGCTCTTAAACTCAATTAATATATTACAATATTCAGATAGCTATTCAAAAGGTGAGGACACATTAACGAAATAAATACGAAATACAAGTCTATTTTTCACATATTGTTAAACTGACAACCAAACATCAATGCGTCAAAATAAAAGCGACAAGAGACGTTCTTTAATTTTAAAAGACAAGGTTTTCTTAAGTTTAAATTTACTTATTTTTTCCTACTATTATCTCTAAACACTGTATAAACTGATACTGTTTCTTGTGACACTAGCTAACAATAAATGACTGATGAATAAACTAAAATGATCAAGACTATATAGTATTTTATTATATAATATTTTGTAATTACATGTATTAAACAAGAGTTACAAATATAGTTGTTTCTTGAAGTTTCCTGTTTGTTACAGTTTATACCCGAGTTTGTTCGAAATTATCGTATATTATAGATAGATATTATAACGCATCTCTCTCTATTCATGTAATATCTCGAAATTTGCAAAGTTGCACGTATAAGATGTCATTACAAGGAACCAGCATTCATATTCCAATAAGACGCAAAACAATTCGTACGTTACAAACAGTTCTCTTTTGCGTAGATTAAGGGAGGAAGTGCTCGATGAAGGTGTCGTCGCAGGGCTCTGAACGCGTAATATCGTAAGTTAAGACACGCCGGAGAATTGGTGTAGAACTTCGTGAGCGCATACTCACACAAGCGAGAGGAGCGTTGTAAGAGCAAAGGCGCTACGCTGCAACGGTTATTCGATTATCCTATCTCGTCATCAACCCTCTGTCGTAACCGTTCTCTTCGTCTTCCCTCCGTCTACCGCCTACATACCACTTTTCATAATAACACTCCCCGCTGGCTGAATTCGCCGACGTTTAAGACCGATTTTTGCGGGCATTTTGTTCCACGCGAAAACCAGGGGGATCAATTTACAGGCGTCAGCTCTTCTTCCTTCAGAGAATTGATACTTTCTACATAGAACGCTGCAGTGAGTACCAACAAGAGGATAGAATCTTCACGAGATCGTTAGAATGCCTTTGGAAAAAATGTACGATAAAATCTCAATACCTATCTTTTCATTAAATCCGATCGATTTAGTTGGTACTTGATTTTCATTCATATTGCAATCCATAAATTATAACTCATAGTTCCCTCCATAGATGATCCTCTTTTTTCCATAATTTCCTAGCCCGCTAGAGAAGAAACGAAGAAAAGTGACTGATCGATCTCACCGTAGTGACATCGGGCAATGCATCTTTTCTGTAGGTGAGATGCGAAAGGCAAGTTACGCTGGATTAGAGAAAGAGGAAAAAGACGAGGCAACGGCACAGCAACGAAAGAAGAACATGGATAAGGATGAGGATGGAAAAGAGAAATACGGAACGAAGATGAGTAGGGGTATGGGGGTTAGACAGACCCTCACAAAGGCAAGTTAAGAATACCTTCGCTATGCAAGACCAGCTGCGTTCTTAAAAGCATATTTGGCTCGGTATTTCTGCTACGGTCGTGTATATAGAACGCCTTCGAAACAACTCGAATTTCTTCGCGCCGCAACATCGTTTTTTTTTCCCCCCCCGCCATTACAACCGTCTACCTAGCAGCAATACTCAAATTGAAGGTGCAAATTCCATTTCTTCCTTTCTCTCTTCAAATACAATTTAATTCTATTTTTTTAAATAAATGAATTATAATTTTTTCTTTTTTTTTTTCATTTGCAATATAATAGTAACGCTAATAAACAATGTAATCCTATTAAACAATAAAATAGCAATATTAAAATAGAAAATGTAGTCTCATTTTCATTAAAGCAATTAGAAAATAAGACATATCATAATATCCAATTGAAAATATTTTTAAGCTAATATCCAGTTTTTTAATCTAGTAAAGTAGAAAATAATAACGAAAAGAATTAGAAACTACGGACAATTTTCCTGCATAAAATATTCATGAGTCTTTTTCATTTTGTGGAGATGATCAACATGTAAAATTCATTTTAAAAATTGTTTAATTAGAATATCATTAAAAATTTTATTTAAATATTTCTGGAAATCAGCAATATTTCATAAACAATGATATAAAAATACTAATAATAATAATCATAATAATAACCATAATAATAATGTAGCAAAACTTAAAAATGTACGATTTAATTCTAAACATTTCGCGTATATACTATAATAAAAAAAATATATAAAACATATACAGTAAATACACATACATATATACAATCAGATTAGTATTAAAAAATATATTATTAAAAAAAAATCATTATCAGAAAATTCATTTTACGTAATATTTATTAAAGTTTCTAGAAAATATTAATATACAGAAATGTACATTCACTCTGTATATATTATTACAATCTACAGTAATATTTTCCTGAAATCTGCTTCGTTACTTGACCTACATTCATTTTTTTGTGATATCTTAAACTTGTACTTCAGAAACAAAGCATCTCCACATTCATGTACGTTGCAAACTTTTCTCATTATTTCAGTTAGTAAAACACGTTGGTAAAGTTAGAACTAACATCGTAGAAATATTCTGCATATTATAATAAAGCGCCTGCTGCATATGCTCAATCAAAAAAGTATAATTATCAAAGGCAAATGTTAAAAGCTACAGTAATTTAATATCTCTCTATATTTTTTAAACTATGTATTCTAAAATAGTGGTGACTAGAAGGACGTATTAATGTTATATCTGAAAAAATATAGAGAAGAACATTATATATTTAAATAAATATGACCTTTTGTCAATATCAGAATAATGCCTTCTTTAACAATTAATGAATATTATATATGTAAAATACAAGCTATATAGTAAACTTTAAAAGTAGACATTAAAAAATCTAAAAAGTAAGAAGTATATACATTCTATGTGGCACTTGAATTTTAGAGCTATGTCATTTTAACAAAACTTAAAATCTAAAATCAAAATGTTAAAAAGTCGGCTACACTTGTTGTGTCAAATGTGTTTATCGTTTAATATAAAATAATATATAAATAATATATAATTGCGTGTTATATATCAGCAAAATCAAAAAGACAGACCCGAGCATACTTATGCAACGTCTATTTCAGTTACTAGTAAAATTCTCACTCTCGTGTCGGTGCAGTCGCTGTATGTTTATTTATCTTGCAAATGTGCCAACATGTGCAATAGAGCATTCGTATTTTGACGTATATCGCTCAGCATTTCTGTGTCGTATCTCTCAAAGTGAGTAGTACAGAAGAATGAAAAACAATTGGTGAAGTTGATGACAGCGTTAAAATGACATTCATCCGAAATGACTTTTGAAAATGTCACGCAATTACTTATCTCAGCTGCGGATTGCGTTATGCAACGAGGCATTAAAGTGTTTTTTTCTTCATTGCAAATTAAAAGTAGTAGATAAATATAATATAATAGTTATAAGCAGCGAATATGATTCTCTGATTAATGATATCTCTAATGCGGATTTCAAGAAAATTTAATTTTTTTTTTTTAAATCATATTTTAGAGCGAATTGTACGGAAAGAACGGTTTTGCGCTGAAAAAAGTATCTAAAAATTTTATTAAAAATACAGATCTAAAAATAATTTTGTTGAACCATTAAAACAATTATATGGGACGCTCAAACTAATTGCTAGAATTATCAAAGCTTTTTGCAATGTTATTCGTTGTGTTTGAGATTCCTACATAATTATTTTAATTGTCTCTAACGAAAATATATTCAGATCTATATTTGACTAAATTTTTAGATACTTCAGCAAAATCGTTCTTTCCTTATATCTATTCACGAAATCGTCTACTACTAAAATACTCAGTACATCAAATAGCATGACTTTGTTTCAGCGATCGATAAAATTAAACGCTACAATATTTCAATCGTCAGGACAAAAGAAAAAATTACATGTGTGGTGCTGGTGCAGCTTTGAAAAAAAAGAATACAGTGCGTTATCTGTGCGATCCGATGTGGCCGGTTGCGATAAGAACCAAATGCACGGGCGTTATCTTATCGTCCCGGAGAGCACATACGGATCCTGCCATATGCCATTAACGCCCCGACGTATCACGCACGGTGGCCGCGTGTATGAAGAGTTATCGGGCGATCGTAACGAAGTTACCCATACGTCAACGTGCGGCCCGATAGCTCTCGAAATTTTTTCCGAACGCTTCGCCCACCCAGGAAATCTGCGTCGCGCGGATCCTCGCATGACGAAACGGATCATTGCGTCCGGTTTTATCGGCGTAGCGACGATATAAATCTGTCAGGATGTTCGAGGGAGTTATATCATACGTGAGGCTCGCGCTCCATCTCCTCTCAACAAGGATCCATTGGGATCGAATGGTGTTAAAATATCGGTGCGATACGTGACCCATTTTAAACACAATTAAAAAATCTATATACATCGGAAGTAGTAAGTCCTAATAAAAGTATATGTCAAGTCAGATTAGTTCAAATTACTTTAACTATCAAACATTTTCAATAAATATAAATATTAGAAACTAAAAAAAAATATATATATATGACTTATATTTAAAAACATAGATTAATATAATTATGTTGAAAAACATTTTTTTAAACGCATATAATACATCTATGTATTATATGCGTACAAATATCTAAAATAGAAATAGATAGACAGGATTATGTGTACATCCTAGTTTAAATCAAATCGGGTTAATTCAAATTAATTTAACTATTCAAATGTTTTCATTAAATTTTAGAAATTAAAAGAATATTAATTATTAATAATATTATGAATCAATAACTCTATTAAAAATTTTTTCAATTTTTAAATGAAATCTAAAAAATATCAAAAAGTTTGGCAAATTAAAAAAACTCTAATTTATGTTTATTTAAATATTTTTCAGAAAAATAATTATCTTTTTAGATATAGTATTTATATATAAAACATAAGTTTCAATCAGTTTAAATCAGTTATAATAGCAAATCTTATAATTTAAAAAATTGAAAAATACCAGAGTGCAGCAACTATATTAAAATTTTGTACTAAATTGAATTTTCCAGATTAAAAAAGATAAATTAAATTTATTAAAATTTTTATATTAAGTTCTGAGAATAAAATAATTTAAAATTTAACATATTAACTAGCAATTTCACATAAGAAACCAATGCTGCTAACGCTGTCGATACTTATAGTCTTGGCTAGGTGGGCTTTCATTAGTACGTAATCGCTACAATAAACTTTTTTCCAGCTTACAAAACGAGTGATATAACACCTGATATTCTGCAACGTCCGATATCTGATGCGAGAGTCAGTCGATGCGGTTAAGGTTTATCAAGAACATAAGAGGATTTAGAAGGTCACCTCTACTTGCAACTGAATAGAACACACAGGAACAAAAATATCGTACTCTATTCACTTTGATGATGCAGTTCTCGAGATAAGTACAAGCAGAGAACATGAAACACAGTACCCGCATTTATGTCGTGCATATCTAAAGTTTTGTACCAAAAACCAGCAACAATACGTGAAGTACTAAAGCAATAATTGAAATGTTGAAACAACAGTTAGATACAAACATTAACGTGTAATTTTTAAATATAATGCAATTTTTATAAATAACAATTTAATCATTTTTTCCACATAATATATTTTTCCATAATAGTCGTATAATCAAAAGTAATAAAACTTCAAAAATATAATTTTTGAGAAACTCAATCAATACTAGAAATTTAACTGCCTATTACGGTCGGAGCTGAATCTTCGTTGCTTTTTTAAATAATTCAATTTTGAATTAATAATATATATTATATATGTACTTGCATATTGTAGTCTGTCTCTCTCTCTCTCTTTCTCTCTCTAACTGCGCGCCGCGAATTGTTTTTCCGGACTAAATAAACGCAATTAAAACTACTCTAGTAATCGCGAATTAAATTGACAAGCAATTTAATA
This sequence comes from Trachymyrmex cornetzi, assembly GCF_001594075.2. Classification (NCBI taxonomy): domain Eukaryota; kingdom Metazoa; phylum Arthropoda; class Insecta; order Hymenoptera; family Formicidae; genus Trachymyrmex; species Trachymyrmex cornetzi. Next base: position 1,966 of record NW_017300124.1, on the reverse strand, counting down.
ATTTGATGCCATCAAGCATCATATATTATAAAGATGTTAATATTTTTTTTAATAAATTTATTGCGAAAAATATTACCTCGGTCGGGACTTGAACCCGGATCTCTTGTAAACCGTACGAGCGTCCTGAGCTATTAGACTACCGAGGCCTTAGTAATATTCTTCGCAATAATCGGTACACTAAAGAAACAACGTCTTTCTTTCAGCGCCCCTAAAAACCTTTATTAATACTTATTTAAAAATTTTATGATCCAAAATTTTTTCTTCACCTTATCCGGGAAGCCGATATATCGGCTCGGCCTATGATATGAACTTTGTATATAGTCGATACATGATACAAGACACAAATTTGGCCACTTTTAAAGGACGGTTTAATATCTCAAATCCCGGCAGTCTAAAGGTTAAACTAAGGGAGCGATATATTAAATGTATGCAAAAGATAAAGTTTTTAGATAACAAAATTTAATTGAACCACATAGTGTTAAGCTAGTTCACTTTCAACTAATCTTTTCTTTTCGTCATGCAAAGTTTTGATATATTATTTAACATAAAAGCTCTTTTGTATTCTTTCATTTTCACGCTTTTCAGCACCGGACCTTCTGGTCTATATTTATTACGCTTCTTTATCGTGCAAAAGAAATTAATCTCTCGCGCTGTTTAAAATATATAAATTTAAAAATATTTTTGTGAGATGCCTCATGCATAATTATCATGTTCCCTAATATAAAAACACTAAAGACGTCTTCTTATAGTTAGAGTGGCGAACCTTCTTATAGTTCGAGCTAAGTTTAAAGTTATTAAAATTTCGATTTGATCAGTTTCAAGAAATCGCCAGGCTAACAGTGTACGGCCATGATCAAAAAGGAAGCGGCACAAGCGATCATGTATTCAAGATCGTTGCGGTCGCAAGGTACATAGAGAGGCGAACGTTAGCGGCGGTATTAACGTAACCGACGCTCGTTACTTTCTACTTAGATGGTCGAGAGATGCGCAAGGAGTCTCGCTTTGGCTGGAACGACGAGCTTTTCCCGGGCTTGCCGGCTTCGCTACCGTCCTTTAGCCTCTTCCTATCATCTTCTCTAACCATCTTGAAGTTTCGCCCGCATCCTGTACTCTTCTTCCGAAAAGTCGCTTCTATTATTTCAATTATTAAAACGCGCTGCACTGCGGCGCTCTGTTGCCTCTCTCTGGTATTTCCCGACGCTTTTAAGCCCACGCCAGTAGTCGGGGCGTTTTCCGATCAAACTCCCCTTCTCTCCTCTTACCCTTCACCTACAACTGCCATTACTATCTACCGAGGTCGAGGATCGTGACGATCGAAACGGTGAAACTTTTGACTCAAACGTTGCTGGGGATGTATGGCGAACACGGAGGACATGACGAGTCTGTCCACGCGAATAGTACGGAATCAGTGAGGGTTTCGTGATTGCCGGCAATAAAAGTCACCGATTGCCATCTAAATGTATGCGAAAACGTAGCGGCTCTTCTGTTGTTCGTTGAAAGGGACGAGTGCCGGTGACGCAAGTTAACTAACCTCGGATCAGAAGCAGAAGGGTGCTTTTCGACTACGTGCTTTGCGGTTACGTCGCGTTACGTTAAGCGCGATGCACGTAATATTCGGCGATTACGAGTTAATTACGCGGCAAGGCAAAATTATCTGCCATTATCGCCGCTAATGAAGCAATTTCTGACACCTACTTAATTGCGCTCGGATGAATGAACGGGCGAGTAGATTTGGGTGTGCGCGGTCGCGGCATTTCTCGCGACGACGGTATAAAGCGACGCAATTTGCGGAAAATCTACGTTACACATTGCGCGCCACATAATTATAGATATTAATATTATACATGAAAGGCTTGTAAAGATAATTTAAAATAAACTATCTACTCGTGTCAAGAGGTTATGTCGCGTGAATAATATATAAAATATTGCAATAATAATAATGATAGTAATAACAGTAATAATAACT
>NW_017300123.1:44492-44927 GCF_001594075.2 Trachymyrmex cornetzi | reverse complement strand
TCATAAAGAACTCTGAAAAATATCATAAAGTTGTGTTACGCGTCGATTTTATCCGCTTATTTGACAATTTTTAGAAATTAATATCTCGGTTAACTATTGCGAAAATGATAAGAGAAATTCGACTCAGTTTAGTTCGTACCTGCCCACAAGATTATGCGGATATTAACAGACATCTTGCATGCATACAATTATATGCGAGTATTGCACTAGTTTACAGTAAAACATATATTACTTAAGGTGCGTTCCGTATCGGATGATGTGCATGATGTGCATGATGCATCCATTGTCCTTGTTTAACATTTGGTGAGCGACAAGGATAAACGATGCATTATGCGCATCATGCGAGAAACGGAACGCACCCTTAATTCGCATCGGGTTATATTTTTGAACGTTGAAAACGATGCCAAAAAATTTCAGCGTTAATTTCAGGTTTCC
>NW_017300123.1:42001-43989 GCF_001594075.2 Trachymyrmex cornetzi | reverse complement strand
ACTACGATTTTATCGACAGTGTCGATAATGCGATACGTAGTTCACATCATTTTATAAAAATGATGTTGGTGCCGCTAGCGTACGGTGGCTTTCGCCTATCACGCCGAAAAGGCCGCCATGGCCTCTCTCAGGTTTCTCTCTCATCTGGACCTATATTCTGTAACTATTTTACACGCTTATCGACAGTGTCGGTGTCATGGCGCAGCTTTTTCACCATATAAAATATCTGCGCAACGACACCGACAATTGTCGGTAAACCTGTAAAACAGTTACAGAATATAGACCCTGTTACGAGATTCTCTAAACGTTTTATCGATAATTGTCGCTATTGTTAACTAACGATAGCCAATGAGTACCACTTTTTCTTCCAAGATTGTCCTGCCATTGGCTGTCGCTAGTTAACGATAGCGACAATCGTCGATAAGACGTTTAGAGAATCCCGCTACTGGTATCAATCATGAAACTTTATCCCTAGAATGGAAAGTGAAAAGTGAAAATTTTAACCACTGAAGTTAATGGAAAAATTTTTCTCTTTTCACTTTTCATCCTAGGAAAAAAAGTATCATGATTGATACTCTGAAATTGATGTCATATTGAGCGGTTCATGCGGCAGCGGAACAGAATTCAACCAATCGTAAAGTACTAAGGGCCACTTTCACCATCGTCGGTTTACTTAACCAGCCTAGTAACTGTAAAGAAATAGAAAGAGATAGAACTATTTTGTTACGTCCAACCCTGAGTATTGGCGAGAGAGGAAGATGGAGAGGGTACGGAAGGACGGTTGACTCAATCTCACAGGTATACGCACGGAAGCGTACAGCTGTGAGTCGTTCGCACTCTTTTAAAGTCCCAGAATGAGGGTCAACGTCCTGAAGGGACGCTATGACACCTGTTTCAATGGACAGTGCGAACGTTGGTCCTACTTTTTAGGTCAAGGAACTTAATCCTTTTGACCTTGGATTGGACCTCGTGCAATCTTAGGCGTTATAGGGAACGTGATACGAGTGGGGCGATTTAAAAATTACTCGAAGGAATCTTTAGTAAAATTTTAAAAACTATTTATTTCAATAAGGCTAAAGCTAATTTACATAATTAAGCTAAGTCTAGTTACGATGATCTTAAAATTGTGAGTGAGCGTGTGTAGCGTTTTCGTTGATAACAAATTTTATGTGTGCGTGCGTGTGTGCGTATGTATGTGTAGGAGAGGAGGAGGTGATTATTGAGTGTTGGTGGCAAGGAAGGAAGTCCATGGACAGATAGGGATTAGGTGTCTCAACTAGACGAGGAAAGGGAAGGAATTTCCAGGGACGTAAACTGTGATCAGTCTGTCCCTTTCGTTGGAGGTAGATGCGAACAACTGGACGATCCAATCGCAATCGGCAGATCGAGGATCGAGGTGGACAGGAGGGGGAGTTGGGAGCTGATTAAAAGAGGAAGGGGGAGTTGGGAGCTGGTCGAGAAGGGAAGGAGAGGGAAGGAATCGTTCCTCGAAGGGCGGGGGAGAGTAATCGAGGATCTCGAGGACGCCAGGGTCGAGGATTGGAGAGATTGTCAGGTCGAGCGGTTCTGTGAGTGTGGTGTGAGCGAGTACGACACAGGTGTATAGTTGATCGGGTCGCCGAGAGCTAGTGGTGTTAATGGAGCTACCCTTTCGGGTGACCGCGGCGTTACGATCACGGTAAGGCGGCTGCAGGTCGGCTCTACCGGTATTGGATCGTTAGGTACCGGACGGTTCCGCGAACTCCGCCGGAGATAGGGAGTTCGTCCACATTTGTTCTTGTTCGATTGAGAGCGCACTATAATTGAGTAAATAGTTGAACTCTATATATATATATATATATATATGTATGTATTTTTGGTCGCGTGCGCGCTAGTACAAAAAGGGGGGGAAGGTGACATGCAATTGTAGACTTACTGGTGATGCTGATTATGGTCGAGTGAGTCGATCCCAGCGTTCACGTAAGCCCAGCCAAGGATAGCAGTGGTGG
>NW_017300123.1:37313-41618 GCF_001594075.2 Trachymyrmex cornetzi | reverse complement strand
CTCTAAAAAGGGGCAAGATTGCTTTAAGCGAGTGATCAATTCCGTCATCCTCGCGGAAAATATGGCTAAGTAAACAGCTGTGAGACGTTAGCTCATGTTTTTATGGTTTTTGTGGCGACACGGCGCCTGTTTTTCTGAAGGTGGAATTGTTGGTCAACAATTCGAACAATAGCTTGAATTTTTATCACGTGACTTAGGTCCGTTTGTGATATTTTTCGCAATCTTGTCCCCTTTAGGCCTGCGTTAGTGTTCTTATTTTTTAGGGTTGATTGATGTTTACGAGTTTTTCGCGGAGCTTGGGTGGTCTGTTATTTAATTTTTATAAGGGGACCCCTGCTCGCGTCTCGCAGGCGCCAATCGTAGTTGCGGCGGAGCCGATTCTCTCGAAAGAAAAGAATCTGCGTCTGCAGGACGTAACAATTTCTAATAACTGTAATGAAATAGAAAGAGATAGAACTATTTCTATCTCTTTCTATTTCATTACAGTTACTAGACTGATTAAGTTAACCGAGCTTGATGAAAGTGGCCCTAAAGCCCTAAACACAATGCGAGGCAATAGCGATAGTATACTCAGACAGCACATGATATCATGCTAACATTCAATATTCATACTGAATGTACTGTGATTATACCGAATAAGCCAGAAACGTTAATGTGACATCTCAGAAAAATATTATTTCTTGTATATTGTCAAGCTATATCAAATATAATAACTAAATTTCGATTTTGATGCTGAATATACTGCTATCATATCGATTATACCCAAAACGTCTCTAAATTATTCTTGCGGTATATCTCGTGTACACGTCGGGGTGATCCCGATTGACCACGTCTCGATTGGACACCACCAATCACAGCGACCGATGCTTAGGAGTCTTTGTAGTCTCAAGCGCTGTGAGTGACTAGTGTCCAATTGAGCCGTGTCCAACTGGGTGCCACCCGTGTACGTCTATCATACATTTTCAGAACAAATTCACAACATACAATGCAGAACCAACGCTGCCTGCTGCATTTAATTATATTGCACTTACAATCTAGAAAAGATCCATTTTTTTTTGGTTATCTTTTCTATAATAATAGTTTATTATTATAGAAATTATTTTTTGAAATTATATTCTACATTTATATTTGTGGCGGTAAAATTCGTAAATACAAGTGATACGCGGCAGTCATAGCGCCATCAGAGGTATGTTCCAAAACTGAACTATATCAACTCCGAGTAACTTTTATTCTTGTCCAACATTCAGTGAACACAAAAATATATAGTACGAGTATATAAATATAATAGTATATAAAAAATAGCTTCGAATTGGTAGATAAATTGAATGGAAGACCATTACATTCAGACTATAAATTATTAATTAGTTTCATTCGACGTAGTCTCAATTTATACTAATATTCCAATAGATTTAGTGATTGAAGGAATTGTAAAAAGATGGGACTTAATAGCAAATCACACAACTTTACCATTAAATGAATTTATTAATTCTATAAAATTAATCTTAAATTCAACATACTTTCAATTCGATAATAAATACTACAAACAGATATTCAGCATGCCTATGGGATCTCCACTCTCTTCAGTTATATCTGACTTAGTTATGGAGGACATTGAAAGTAAAATTCATTCTACGATTCACATCGATATACCCGTATATTTCAGATATGTTGACGATATTTTATATTAGCATTGCCTAATAAAAATCAAATAAATCAAATTCTAGAAATATTTAATACTCAACATAATAGAATCAAATTCACGCTGGAAGAATATGAGGATAATAGAGTGAACTTTTTGGACATAACTATAAAAGTAAAGGATAATAAGATTATCTTTGATTTATATAAAAAACCTATGAACTCAGGAAGGTTTCTAAATTATCACTTGAACCATCCTATTGTCCATAAAAAAGATGTTATTACGTCATTATTGGACAGAATTGTATTCCTGTCACATCCAAGCTTTCACAAAAAAAATATCACGAACATGATAGACACTCTATTAAATAACGGTTATTCATTAGATTTTCTATTTAATACAATAAATAATAGAATCAAATCTTTAATTCATAAAAATGATTACAAGTATACAAATCAAAATGAACCTATAGATATTAGAAAATTTTGTACTTTACCATATGTGTCAATAATTTAACTGAAAAATTTAAGAATGTATATAGGAAATACAACATGAATATTGCATATAAATCTATTAATAGCTTAATTAAATTTATAAACAGGGAAAGATAAATTAAATAAAATGGATAATAATCATGTGGTATACAAAATCAATTGTCGGGATTGTGAGTGTTCTTATGTACACTGTTAGAAATGTAACCATGAGCTTCCTTTACATGTAAATGAAATTAAATTCAAATTAAATTCAATTATGCAACTTAAGTGTTAATGCAATTTAAGAACATTTCTAACAGTGTAGGACAGACTAAAAGAAAGCTTAAAACTAGAATAAAGGAACACAAAGCAGACATAAAAAAATTAAATAATCTCTCAGTAGTCTCATGTCATCAGCTTAATTTTAATCACAAAATGGGAAATATTAAAATTTTAGACTCTGAACCATCATTTTACAAAAGATCCATTTCTGAAATAATCCATATTAAAAAACAAGCTGAGGGGATAAATAATCAAAGTGATACAGAAAAACTACCTGTTTCCTACTTACCGATAATCCAAGCAATATCATAGTTCTAAAAATTACTTTAAAAATTACACTGGCAACTGGTTACCTTCCCACTACCTTTTTTGTTTACCCTTTCCTATTTCACAAAATTTTCCCCCTCTTTTAATGATAAAGACTTTCTAGAGAACTTACAAAATAAAGAAATTACAATCTAAACTCATTTGAAACCAATCTCTGACAGTAATAATTTGACAAGAAGTAATCTTCCATTGTGAATCATCAGACGGAAATTCAGGATTTGGGTAAAGTTATCAAAAAAAGTTTTATTTTTATCTTTATTTAAAAAATTTTTTATTGTTAGTAAAGAATTAGCTCTATAATTGAAATTGAAAATTTATTACTGGATTTTTATTCTAGAGAGTTTGGAAACTTTATCTTATAATTTCAATGATATTATGTCAAATTGACAAGCAATTATGCATTGGTGGATACTATCATTTAATTAAATACGAACTATTGGATTGAAATTTTAATTTGACTAGAGGATACTATCATTTAATTAAATACGAACTATAGATTAAAATGTTAATTTGACTAGAGGATATTAAGTAATTGAACAATTACATTGTAACGTTAACCGACAAATTATTAGCGCAGATAATTTAATATTTTAATGTTGATTTACGATTGTAATACTGAAGATGGCCATATTCAAGGCCGAAACGTCTATTTTTTGTTAATGATATGGTTATTTTTTTAATGTATATTACTTATGTGGATCTAATTAAATAATTTTTTAAACTATATCAAGAATATATATATATTATTTTCATTAACAAGATCTAGTGTGTGGCGAATGCTCAACCTTTTTAATTGTTTATTTTAAAGCCACGTATTGAAAGATAATAAAATGATACTTGAATTAACAAAAGTCAAGATTTGGAAGGCATTCCAGTGAATGACCCTTCTTTTCCCGCCTTTTCGGCCACATGCGTGTGCAATGGCGTCATGTCATCCAATGTCATCATGTCATGGCAGTCATGGTATGAGTCTCGCGAGACCACTCGAGCGGGACGGACGTACGTCGCTTCGGGTATTGCATCATCTCACCCGTTTTTTGAAAAGCGTTTCCGGTTTCGACTGTGCATCGTGTTACATTATTTGTCTTGATTACATCATTACTTCGTCCCACTCACTGGTTTGAGGTAACCGATGTATCATACTTTGGTTACACGATTTATTTTCGATTCTGGCTGGAAGAGTCGCCATTTTTGCGGCGAGTGCCATCAATTTTGAAGAAGAAGAAGAAGAAGGTGTCATAGTATGCAGGCGTGAGCTACGAGATTAAGCACGAACATAGTGAACCGAGCATGCTGAATGAATTACAAGTATTTGCACAATGCAGTTGTTACTATAAAATAAGAAGTATTTGAAAGAATTTTGATTCACTGAAAATATTTACTATTTTAAAGTAGTAACTGCACTGCGCAAATACTTAATTCATTTAGCATGCAAGCGTGTGCGCGAAATTTTATATATTAGGTGTTAAACTTAATTCCTTTCGTTTTTTCGTCTCGAAAATCGATTTGTTTCGAAGGGAAGATGAATGAATACTTTAATCAAAGTAATTTCCTCCATTTTCTACTACTTTTTCCCATCTCTCC
>NW_017300123.1:35999-37011 GCF_001594075.2 Trachymyrmex cornetzi | reverse complement strand
ACTCAATCGGTATAATTGTTGTTTGTAGCGATCAGCTGTAACGGTTTCATTTGGACCCAAGAGTTCATAATACAGCATACCTTCCTGGTCCCACCAAACGCACAGCAAGGTGTTATGCCCGTGAATATTCCTCTTCGGCGTTGAAGCAGATGGTTGGCCGGGGTCCACCCATGATTTTTTTCGCTTGGAATTATCAAAATAAATCCATTTTTCATCGCCAGTCACGATGAGCCACAAAAAATCTCTTTCTTTCTTTACTTGACAAGCAAAGAAGTCGCAATAGTCAAACGATTCGAAATGATATTTTCTGAGAACTCATGTGGTAGCCATCTCCCATCCTTATGGATCTTTGCTATGGCATGCAAGCGTTTTGAGACGGCCTTTGGAGTAACATTTAACTGTTTCGATAACTCTAAAAACGTTTGAGCTGGATTCTCATCAAGCAATTCTTGCAGCTCGGATAATAAGCGATGCGCTTCAGCTGCGCTCTTCTGGAGATCAAAGTAGTGAAGAAGCACACGTCGGAAAAACAGCTTATCGCGATTCATTTTCAATCAATTGGAAAATCTCTTTGGCGTCGAGAACTCTAACCTGTGAGAATTGAATCACTTTCAGCGATGTCTAAACTACAAAAGACATATGACTTCATCGTCGAAACTCGCCAGCGTTATATGGAGCCAGCACCCTCTAGTAGCGAGCGATAGGAATTAAGTTTAACACCTAATATACAGGGTGTCCCATTTTAAATGACAACCTCAAATTTCTCTTGAATAGTGCATTTTAGAGAAAAATGTTTCAAACAAATGTTTTGTGACTTCGAGGGGGACATAAAATGGTATCATTGGTTTAACCTTGGGTGGTGTTGTCAAGGTCACTTCAAATTTCTTAAATGGAACCTTCCATTTTTCATTATCTATTCTTGTAACTTACCTTGAGAGCTTTTCAAAACACTATAATAAAATATTTTTTCATTAAATACTTTGCGAGTTATAAGGCTTGAAAGTTATAGTAC
>NW_017300123.1:35190-35591 GCF_001594075.2 Trachymyrmex cornetzi | reverse complement strand
GAAGATTCCATTTAAAAAATTCGAAGTGACCTTGCCCTGACCTTGACAACGCCACCCAAGGTCAAACCAATGATACCATTTTATGTCCTCCTCGAAGTTACAAAACATTTGTTTGAAACATTTTTCTCTAAAATGCACGATTCAAGAGAAATTTGAGGTTGTCATTTAAAATGGGACACCGTGTATGTGTAAATAGTATGTATGTATGTGCATGCATACATGACATACTAGAGACATAACTATGATAACACGGATACTATAGAGACGTACTGGAGACATATTGAAGACATACTCATGGGGTGATCCCGATTGACCACGTCTCGATTGGACACCACCAATCACAGCGACCAGTGCTTAGGAGCTTTGTAGTCTTAAGCGCTGTGAGTGGCTCCCGTCCAAAT
>NW_017300123.1:31785-35085 GCF_001594075.2 Trachymyrmex cornetzi | reverse complement strand
TCTTAAGCGCTGTGAGTGGCTCGTGTCCAATTGAGCCGTGTCCAACTGGGTGCCACCCCATACTCATACATCTCAGAATAACTACGGTATATCACTAGGAGCTCCCTGCGAAGTCTACGGGATGAGAAACATAGTAGATTCTGAAGAAATACTCTGTACATCACAGACGCGTCTCGAATATCTTGACGACGTATTCAACATACGTTTGCGATATCGTTCTAACGTTGTCAGAACGTAGATGGCTGTCTGGATAGCGATAGGAATAATATAGAAATAAGAGATGTATAAACTATCGCCTCCCGTTGCACAATAATGGCGAAAAAAATAAAGGCCAACCAATCAAATCGCGCACATATTGTAGTCATATATGTAATACTATTACATATATGACTACAGTATGAATACAGTAATAGGGATCCATAACCATAACGTAACCGTAAGAAATCCATAGATGACCGTAGACGCACTTCCGTAAGAGTTCAAAAAATTGAACTCTTACGGTTACGTTAACAAAAGTTAGATTAGAGACTGTGAACAAAGAACTGAGTTCTATTTTCTGCAGAGCGAATAAATTGCAATAATGCTTTATGTATCGGATTGGATTTTAATCAATTTGGTTGAGAAGTGTAGTCACTTTTATATGATAAAAGCCGTCCTAACTATGAAGATCGTGTTAAAACACGAAATTCATAGCAGTCATTCGGATAAACTTAAAAAATTGCTTGTGGTCATTATTTTTATGGAATTGAAAGAGAGTATAAAATTGACCTTTTTTGTTTATGCTCCAACAGCATTGACCGAACCCAATATTTTCGTTTTCGAATTGTTTTCCTCTTTTTCCGCAATAATTGCAGCATTATTAACTAAATTATAAGTCAAAAGAGTTATATTTCTAATTCACTAAACATCCATTATATAAAATTGAACTTACGATTTAGTTGTCAAAACACAAATACTATGAAGTAAATTGGAAATGACTCTTTTACGTTAAAGCCCATGACACATACAAGAACGTAAGGCCGTGACACGCAAGCAGTAAGTGAATTGACCAATCACAGTAGAGACTGTAAGGCCAGTAGCGAATCCAATGTTACTATTTCCTTACTGATTACGTCTTACATTTTTCTATGTGCCATGGGCTTACGAGGTGGATTTCTTATGTTATCGGTTACGATTTCCCATTGCACCTGCGCCTTGAGAGAGAGGGACCGTCGCAGACGGGGAGGACTCCGATTGCACACATAGCATATTGCACACATGTATCGCTGATTGGCCAATTTAAAAATAAAATATTCTCATTGACAAAACAGTGAAAAATTACTAGGCACTAATTGATATGAGTGGTGTGTACAATCAGAACTGTAGGTAAACGGGATCCTACCCGCAGACGGCCATTTCTATCTCTTTCCATTCAGTGGTGTAATGGGAGAGAGAATGAGAGGCAGATTGGTCGTCTCCCACGGTCCCTCTCACTCATTATTGTCGACCACATTTGGTACATTACTTAGATACGGATCGCGCAGTCCATTCTCTACGCCTTTGGTGTGCACGCATACGTTCCTCCATGCATGCGCATTCGAAGTAATTGTGAAAGCGAGAAGTCGATTTTCTATCTCACTATCTTGGCACATCCCCCACTCTCAAAAAGAGGCTGCGTTAGCAATGTAGTAGTATTACATATATGACTGCTCTTTTGCTTCAGTAGATGTAACCTAAAAACGTTAATGCCCGTATTCATTTACTACGTTTACACGGCACGCTTTACGCCGAAGTTATAACATCGATGTTATGAAACTGGCCAATCATAGCTGTTCCTCTGAAGAATGGAATGACTGTGATTGGTCAGTTTCATGACATAGATGTTATAACTTCGGCGTAAAGCGTGCCGTGTAAACGTAGTAATAGTCAATCCTTGTTAAGGCTTCCTTAAATTTACCTTTAGATGCTCAGTAGCCAATGAAATAATTCATAGAGTATCTGAAGATAAATTTAAGGAAACCTTAAATATATAAGGCCTGACTATGAATACGAGTATAAGTCACGTTAAGTCATTACAGGACAAAAATTGCCTTTAATTAAATATTTTTTAAGGAGATCGATTTTTTTATAAGTTCGATTAAAAGTTCATCACCGAATTTTTCATTATCGCCCACTTGGTTATCACCAATGTCTTGTATGTCATAAGGTACTATCCGAATGGTAGTTATTATTACAATAATTGAAATGACCTATTTTTTAAGTTTATCACAATCAAACTAAGAGTCAACATTGGAATTGAACGGATATTGACAGATATCATGAAAAGAGGTTATAGCGTAAATAAACAGAATGAAAAATCTGAACGCTGATTGGTAGACTATAAGGCGATAGACACAGAATTCCAACTCGTCGGAAATTTATCGCTATTGCCTTATTCCATGTTCCTATGTGCATTGACATATGTATTCCTGTATGTTGGATACCTTTGTTCCAATCACTATCGCTATATCTATCGCTATCGCTATTGCCTCGCATTGTGTTTAGGCCTTAACCCTTGAACACCTGGGCAAAGACATAGTGACCGCGGTCCGATTCACGCTCACAACGCTTAAAAATCATTTCATCCTTATTGTTTGTTAAATGTTAAACGAAGACAAACGATGCTCATGAGCGTTGTCAGCATGAATCGGACCACAGCCAGAGAATGGACTGCGCGATCAGTTACTACGTTTACACGGCACGCTTTACGCTGAAGTTATAACATCGATGTTATGAAATTGGCCAATCACAGCTGTTCCTATGAAGAATGGAATGACTGTGGTTGGTCAGTTTCATGACATCGATGTTATAATTTCGACGTAAGGCGTCGTCTACAATACACGGAGTAAGAAGTAAGAGTAAGGAATTGACCAATCACAGTCGATTATTCTTCTCACATTCGACTATGATTGGTCAATTTCTTACTCTTACTTCTTACTCCGTGTATTGTAGACGGGCCTTAAAGCGTGCCGTGTAAACGTAGTGTGTTAAAATAGTCGATAGGGATGAGAGAGAAAGACCGTGGCAGACGGCCATTTCTATCTCTTTCCATTCAATGGTGTAATGGGATTGTAACGTCCGGGGCCCCCATAGCATAGCGCCCCGTTCTTCACTAATGGCGAATTCGATTGGATGCACTAGTGCGCACTAGTGTGCACTGAGTGCGCCTTCTCTCATAGCGTTTTCGAATGGGGCGCACTGGCTGCACTCAGTGTCAAGAGCGTGTTCGATTGGCAGTGCCAATGCGCACTTGGCTAGTGTCACGTGTTCATTTGATCGCAC
>NW_017300123.1:31021-31240 GCF_001594075.2 Trachymyrmex cornetzi | reverse complement strand
GATGCTGGCACTGACAGCATCACATCCAATACGGTGGCAAGATTCTAATCCAGCTAGCAATCCAATATTAAAACAAGCATCGTGTGCAGCCGGCTTTACTCCGTGTATTGTAGACGGGCCTTTAGCGTGTTCGATTGAGGTTATCCTCTATTCGTGCATCTGCCACTTGTGTCCGATTCATAACTGCACTAGATTAGTGTCAATACAAATGGGTTCGAT
>NW_017300123.1:29465-30784 GCF_001594075.2 Trachymyrmex cornetzi | reverse complement strand
TGGAAATTATAAATAGTTATAGTGATAAAGAAGTGAGTCACACGTTATAAAAGTTATTATAAAAATTGATAAAAATTATTATTATTATTATAATTGATCATTATAAAATTCCAAATTAAAACAAATTTATAATGTACGTGATATTTGTATAATTTGTAACCGTACTCGCGAGCAACGGCACAACTTCGTCGCGTGTTCTTGGTACTCAAAAGTACGCAAAAGTATCTTCTCTCCCTCGGTAGCAGAATTTTGCGACAGCCAGGCGGTTTTTCGGCCTAAATTGTACTTCTTATTACTAAGTTGGGCGCCAGGCACGAGAGAGCATGCAACTGTTTCCGAAATCTTCTCACTTTTGCCCGTAACCGATTCGTGACGGCAGGGGGTGGGTCGCAAGAGGTGTGGGAAATTTGTCGGAGGGCGAGAGAGGTAGGTCACGGGAATAGACCACGCGAGAGCGTAATAATAAGAACAATTATATTTGAAAGGAATGTGATAAAGTAAATATGATAAATTACAGTAGTGAAGCAGTTACAAGTACTTTCCAGGGCTTCGCCCCTCCGCTCTACTCGATACTCTCGGTACTCGCACAGAGAGCCGCTAACTTATTCCTAACGCCGGATGCCGGTTATACGCTACAGTACGAGCCCTGACCTTCTCCGCGGTATCTTCCGACGGTGTCAAACGCCCACCCCTCGACAGCCGGTAAGAACCCGTACCCGCTGTACCACCAGACTCCCGGACGTGTCACGCCGGCCCGCGGCCGACGCCACGCGATGGTGCGACGCGATTATCGCGAAAGCCTCTATGCGACACGACTCTACTCGACAGCGTGAATTCCGGAAACGGACTCTACTCGGTAACACCGCAACCGGAAGTTCACTCGGCAACGCGACAATCCGCGTTCCGAGGCGACAGCACAATGCTCGGCGACACAATTATAGCAAGCGTGTCTACGCGACGCGATACTAAACGGTAACGCAACTACTATGAGCGTCGTTACGCGACCCGACGAAACTCGACAACGTGACTACTCTACGCGTTTCTGCGCGACTCTACTCTACTCGGAAACCGGACGTGACTCTCCCGTGGCGAGAGGAACGAGCGCGACTCGGCCCTCGATTCTTTCCACACGACTCTAATTTACTTCCACTCGGCAGCGAATATTACTTCCCTTACTCGGACTCTCGAAATGCGACAGCTAATGATTCCCAAGCTCGGGAGGATGGTACATGGCTCGCGGTTCCGCGGCTCTACACGGCAGCCATTGCGCGGATTCTATCGTTACGGTGCGAGCTGGCTTACGTGCGATCCACCCGGCG
>NW_017300123.1:28019-29117 GCF_001594075.2 Trachymyrmex cornetzi | reverse complement strand
TGATGCATCCATTGTCCTTGTTTAACATTTGGTGAGCAACAAGGATAAACGACGCATTATGCGCATCATGCGAGAAACGGAACGCACCCCTTGAGTCCTGGTTCATGCGAGCGCGCAACGAAGATTCCTGTCAAAGGTGGCGTTTCTGTTCACGGCCCCTGCCCTTCCTGGCCTGGCGGAGGAGATCGGGATGGATCTCCTTCTCCCTCCCCGTCGGAGCCCTAGGCTCCCGACGGACGTCCGTCCGGCCCCTCCAGGGTGGCCGGGAATTCTGGCCTCCTCCGGTGCTCTGCAAGGGGTGCATGGTGAAAGTATTGTTCCCTTCATTTTGGACAGCGGTTACAAGCAATGATATGAAATGATACAACCTGCTCATCCGGGCTCCCGGATGTGTGCCCTTCTCTCTGCTGTACTTCTTCGTTCCTCCCAGTCCTGTCCTTCTTCGGTCTTCCTTCCAAGGGTGGCGGGCGAGACGGCACGACGATACAATGGCATTTCACGGTAGCTGCCGAGCGTGATCCGTGGCGCGTCTACGCTTCCTGATACGCTTGGTCATTACGCAAAAGAAATGCTAATATAAAGGAGAAAATCTGCCAAGTAAAATAAATGATGCGAATTTTTAACGCACGTTCGCAGGTGCGTTTGCACGCGTGCTCGCGTGCGCGCTCGCCTACGCGCTCGCCCTTCGAGCCGGTAGGAAGCGCGAGTCCGCCGTCGACAAGTCCGCACAGTGACGGACAAAATGTCACGTCACAAATTAAAACTGTATATTATATCCTAATTAATATATTTACTGTAGTTTCAGCGACACCTTTGTCTAAATAGAGAAACATTTAATCAATTACAATTATTATATGAAAATTCAAAAATTTTTAAACAATTAACAATTAACAATTAACAATTAACAATTTCATGTAAGATATATCGGTATTTAGGTAAAAATAAAAATACATATAATTCATTAATATAACTTACCGTTTCGTAATCGAATTTGCAAACAATATCATTTTTGTAGCCGAACACTTTGCTCTGAAGTGAAGCCAATCGAATTGGTTAGCACTGATTCAGAGCAATGCATTGATTAGCATTGATTCGGGG
>NW_017300123.1:26087-27819 GCF_001594075.2 Trachymyrmex cornetzi | reverse complement strand
TCGCATACACCACACCGTTTCGGCACTAGTGCAAAAGTTACTAGCCACTGGCACCGAGCAACATCGAGTGAGTGCACATCAATCGAATTCGCCATAAGTGAGCGTAAGCACGGAGTATAGCACGAAAATATAGTACGCGTCGGCTACAGTTGAGTAAAGCTATAGGTCGTGCTGCCGAAACCGTTGCGAGCGAACACCGCACACACTGCGCCTGCGCTAACTATTAAACAAGGAAATTACTACTAAAATGCATCTACTCGCATAAATAGCATCACCACTAGATTGGAAATAAAGAATACAATAGTTGACTCCGAGACAACGGTAAAACGTCGCTTTACAAGAAACAGGCAAAAACCGCGTATCATCAATAAAACGCATCCCTGTGCAAGCTGAAATGCATCCACCTGTCAGAAAACATTCTACACGGACAGAAATCTGTTACGATTTTGACACGGACAGTCGATACTACTATTGCGTGGCCTATTTCAATGCGCTAATAGCACCATCGTTCAATCTGTTTATGCATGAAGTCGTGCAATCATGGCACGAGAATCGCTATGAAAAAAAAGAACGTGATGCGTGCTATGGTCGTACCAGCTTTTTACGATAGCGCAGTACGCATAAAGCACCCCACTTCACCGTGCGAAATTCGCTCGAAACCCGTGCGATTTTGGCATGGCTTATCAGTGTGACCGTCAAATTTCTAAACCACGCCTTCTATGATGTATTGTGTGTTAAAAATTAAACATTGTGAAAAATGTTGCAGCAATAGTAAATATATTAATGCAAGTATTTGATGATTTATTTAAATTATAGAATTTGCTTCCTGAGTAATTTTTTAATTATCACATTCTTACAGAAGATTACAAAGACCCTGGTAAAAAAATTTTGCTGAAATTTGTGTGACGTTTCGCCGAAATTATAAGTTTTGAAACACGTTTCAGTGAAATTTCAAATACGTAATTTCAAAAATACGTATAATGTAATACTTATAATGTAATATGATAAAGTAATAATAGAAATAAAAACAAATAAGTTACACAGTCTGTTAATAATAAAATTTATTTATATAAATATAAATTTTATATAAATTTTATTATTAACAGACTGTGTAACTTATTTCTTTTTATTTCTATTATTACTTTATCATATTACATTACCAGGTATGTAAATATGAAACCGGAATTTACCAATAGATGGCCATAGCTGTCAATGTAGTTGCCGTCAGACCGCGTCATTGATGCCATTTCCTTGTTCTGACATCTGACAAAGATTTTCAACTCACAACAATACAAGTTTCATACAACAGTATAGTTTGTAATAGCGTTGAACATGTCGAATTTTGTGCCTGGAAACTACGATTTGCGGACAGCATTGATTTTCTGTTACCATTTGAAGAAAACTGCTGCAGAATTGCATCAAATGCTTGTCGAAGCTTACGGTGAGCATGCTCTTGGTAAATCACAGTGCTTTGAGTGGTTTAAAAAATTCAAAAGTGGCGATTTTGACGTGAGAAACGAAGAACGTGGAAAACCACCGAAAAAGTTTGAAGAGAATTGCAAGCATTGTTGGATGACGCTCAAACCTAACAACTCGCGGATCAATTGAATGTGACACGAGAAGCCGTCTCCATACGTTTGAAATCCATGGGAAAGATCCAGAAGATGGGAAAATGGGTTCCACATGAACTGAATGAAAGACAGCAGGAAAACCGAAAAACCACTTGCGAAAT